>NW_019397000.1:183890-189143 GCF_000591075.1 Eurytemora carolleeae | reverse complement strand
GGTTACCCACAAAGTATAAGATATATTAGTATGTTTATATAATATATTTGTAATGTATAATGTATCTATATAAATAATTTGTAATATATCAATTATATTTATCAACGTAATTACATCTACAGGGCTACCCACAAAGGATGAAACTTTTATGACGATCGACCTGAAAACATAACGTTTTACATTGATGGACAACAATTATAGTATTGTGCAGCGTAGAGCACAAATTAACGTAGTTCTGACCAAAGTGATTAAATACTAAAGTGGGCCAAACTCATAGTTGGATGACGACATTTTATGTCCCAAGTATTTATAAATATATATATATATATATATATATATNAGAACACAATTAAATTAATTAAAAAAGGAAATTTTAAAACATTCTTTAAATATAAAAAAGGTTGATGTCCAAACACCAAGCAAATAATCAAATTGTTTATTCAAAACTTAGTTTCTCAAAAAGTTTTTGAGGGACCTCACATGAACCCAGGGAAGGTTTATGGCTGGTCAAGGTTGAACAATTTTGCCCAGAGAAACTGTAGCAATTCATAATTTTAAAAATTCACAACGATTTAAAATGGCGACTTTTATTATTAATAAATCAACCAATTTTAAGCACGTAATCAAACAATCAAACAATTATTTACAATCAATCAATCAAGCATTTATTCAAGCAACGCCAATCAGTAAATGAATTAAACACAACAGATCGTACCAAACAATCAATCAGTCACCACAATCAATCTTTAATTAATCAACCAATCGATCAATTAATCAACCATTGTTAGTCAAGCGATGAATGAATGAATTAGTAAAACATTTACCAATCAATCAATCAATTCATCAATCAATCAATCAGTAAATCAGTCAAAAAAATAGTCAAACAAATAATTAGTCCCGATCAATCTATTTTTCTTAACTTATCAAATAAAATTTACTTGGCAGAAAAAAAACTAAATAAAAGATTCTATAATCCCTATATCCAAGGATTAACCGGATGTAATTGTCGTTTTTCTAGGTTTAAACCTGCTTAATACTGATAATTCCTATAGGTTGAAATGAAGAAATCAAGTCACTTTCGTAGAGAAACCACAATAGAAATTAATCAGTTTTCAAAATTATGAACATTCAACATTGATATTTCATTCAAACTTGACCAGACAACGCTTTAAAAGGAAATGTAAACGTAATTTCAAGTGACCCTCTATGCAAAGATTGGAATGTCCCATTTTCATCGGTACCCTTGAAACCTTAATGTGGAAGATACCGTCGCTTTTCTGACTTGAAAAATGTTTATAAACCGCAAATGAAAACAAAGTTTTAAGAAAAAAAAACATGGATATCTACAGCATACTTGATCAGACAAAGTTTTTCAAGGGTAGGGTTGTAAATCGGGCATTGCCATCTTTGCAAGGGGGGTCACTTGAAATTAAGTTTACAGTCCATTAAGATAAAATAATTTGAAAAAAATATAATAATTATCTATTTTACCTTGGTCTGGGTCGGAGTCCTTTAATCCTGGATCCTTGTCTTTCAGCTAGCCGACCCTAAACAAATAGATTTTAAATTAAAATTCATAAAATTCAATTCCCTCAAATATTTTCGTGAAACAATTACAACTGTCCCAAGACCAATCAGATTAAAATCACTCTTTAAAATTAATTTTTCAATCAAACATTTTTAAGAACAATTGAATAAAAAATTGGATAAAAAAATGTTTTTTGATACTTAATGCCCAAAATAGCATCTTTTTAGAGGAAAACATTTTCATGGGGGGGGATTTTTCTAGAAAATAAACACCCCTGCTTAAGAAAAAATTCTACCGATGGTAAAACCAGGGGTGTATATGATTTATGATGACTTAGGGAAATGGGAAATCAAAAAGCAAGGTTTTTTTTTAATCTTTTTGATACTTTTTACCCAACATTTTTTTGTCTTCCATGANTTGAAAGGCCGGGGAAAGGATTGTAAGGAAAGGATTAAAAGGATTGATACGAAAAGTTAAAGAATTGAAAGGCAGGGTAAAGGATTAGAAGGAATAGAAGAGGATTGATAAGAAAGGTTAAAGAATTGAATGGTAGGGAAAGGATTAAAAAGGAATTTGAATAAAAGAAAAGGAAATGAATTAACAGGAAGAGAAAGGATTATAAGAAAGAAAATGGAAAAGAACAGATTTAAAATAAAGATTAAGAAATCTTCTTTTGTTTAAACAAAATCAGTTGGTTAATTAAAGTTAATTCAAGTTTTTGCCAGATTTTAATTAAACTGGGGTACACACTACACATGTAGGTTTCTAGGTTCAGTTAAACAGGGATTCAGATTTTTCAGGACTTCCCCCACCCCGTGCCCGAAAGGGAAGGAGTTGGAAATCTGATACAAAAAAATCAAAAATACCTTTTATCGATAATATTTACCCTTATTTACTTAAAACTCAGAGATCAGGTTGCAAACAAATTAAATTATTACAAAACAGTTGATTTTGACATTTTCAATTAAACCCATGAATTATATTGAAATTATTTAACATGAAACTTTGACAGACATGNCCCCCCCCCCCCCCGAGAGACGGGGGAGGGGTGAGATAATTGCTCTCACCCCCTCCCTTCCCTCAAGAAAATATTAGGAATTTGTGTTTTTGCTTAGTCAGATGCAACTTAAAAGTAAACAATTCAACATAGAGTTCCAAGAAAAGGAAGCAAGATCCGCATGCTAATTCAATTAAATACAGGGTTCAGAAAAAAGGAAGATCCTTTAAAAATAGTTCTTTCTTGTAAAGTGGTGAACAACAAACACATCCCAAAAAAATTCTCTTCTTTTTATCTTCAAAATTAGCCGTGCAAACACGAAGAAAATTAAGAACAAGAAATATAGAAATCTCAAAATATTCCATCTGATAACATGTAAATATTTAAAAATATTGTAAAATTTAATTAAAATAAATTGTTTAAGCTAAAAAAATTTATCTTTTATTGCCATGAATGAATCTACATGAGATGTCCATGTGTGGGCGCATGTCTGTATGTATTGGGATGTTTGTGTTAGTGCGTAAATGTGTAATATTCATATGTGTATGTCTTGTAGCATGTACCTATGATGTTTGTGCTATTAAATTTACATCATGTGTTTTATGTATGTGTCATTACTAGGTATTTGAATGGACATGTGATGTCTGTCTGTTTGTATGTAAGTTTGAATGTACAAAAGGTGCCTGTTTTTAGTATGTACATGCTACATCTGTCTGTTTGCATGTACGTGTGGTGTATAAAAGTTTTAATGTACAACATGTGTTTGTCTGTTTGTATGTAAGTGTAGTGTCTGTGTATTTGTATGTATGTGGAATGCAAGTCTATTTGTATGTACATGTAGTGCCTATCTATTTGTATGTACATGTAGTGACTGTCTATTTGTATGTACGTACTGTCTGTTTATTTGTATATACGTGTGGTGTCTGTCTGTTTGTATGTAGGTGTAGTGTCTATGTAAGTGTAGTGTCTGTGTATTTGTATATACATGTAGTGCCAGTCTATTAGTATGTATGTGTAGAGCCTATCTATTTGTATGTAGGTGTCACGTCTGTCTGTTTGTATGTACATGTAGTGTCTGTCTATTTGTATGAACATGTAGTACCTTTCTGTTTGTATGTTCCTGTAGTGTCTGTCTGTTTGTATGTACGTGTATTGTCTCTCTATTTGTATGTACATGTAGTGTCTGTCTATTTGTTTGTACGTGTATTGTCTGTTTGATTGTATGTACGTGTAGTGTCTGTTTGTTTGTATGTATGTGGGGTGTCTGTCTGTTTAAATGTATGTGTGATGCCTGTTTGTTTGTATGTACGTGTAGTTTCTGTCTATTTGTATTGTATGTCAGGGTTTATGTACATGTAGTGACTGTCTGTTTGTATGTACGTTTAGTGTCTGTCTGTTTGTATGTAAGTGTAGAGTCTGTCTGTTTGCATGTACGTGTTGTGTCTGTCTGTTTGTATGTACGTGTAGTGTCTGTTCTGTTTGTATGTATGTGTGGTGTCTGACTGTGTGTATGTACGTGTAGTGTCTGTCTGTTTGAATGTACGTGCTGTGTCTTTGGCTGAATTGTGTCTGCTAAGCTGGCCCCCTGAACCAAGGCCAAAATATGGAATTAATTAAAATCTTCCCAAACCAAGATAAATTAGCTTATCCCTCATATCAGTTCCTTAAAACATGATATTATAACAATTTTCAATATTAAAACGTGCCTAATTGAACTCTTCAAATCCTGTTATTTTTAAAGGTACATAATTAGGACTGTATTTTCTGGCCAAATACAAGGATTCAAGGCAATACGTAATCGTTTACAAATTTCTGAAAAGAAATCTTATAGCAGTGTTCGGTAAAAATAATTAGTGTAAAGTACAGTGATAACCAGAAAACTCTGGAATAGGAAGTCGACATTAAAACTCAATTTTAAGGCGTTAAATTTGTAAAATGAGTCTGAGACACAGTAATTGTGCAGTGTAAACAGACCAATTTTAAGTTATTAGATAACTTACAAGTAAAGCTATTGGTTTTGTAACAACATCAAATGCACTTCAGTATTGCTATAATTTCGTCTTCCCTGTACATTATAATGAAATCTAGTAATGTTTAGTGAAAAGAAATATTCTAGAGTACAGTGAAAAGAAAACTAGGAATTACTAGTGGAAAAAATCTAGTAATGTTCAGTGGAAAGAAATCTAGTAATGGCCTATTATAAAAATCTAGTAATGTTCAATAAGAAGAATTACCCCTCCCCCTCCTACCCCTCCTCCCCTTCCCTCGTCCACCTTTAGCTGAAGCTGAGTCCGGAGTAAGATCTAGTAATGTTCAGTAAAAGAAATCTAGAAATGTACTGTGATCAGAAATCTAGTAATGTTCAGTAAAAAGAAATCTAGTAATGTACAGTAAAAAAAAATCTAGAAATATACAGTAAAAAAGAAATCTAGTAATGTTCAGTAAAAAGAAATTTATTAACGTATAGTAAAAAAAAATGTTGTAATGTACAGTAAAAAGAAATCTAGTAATGTACTTTGATAAGAAATCTAGTAATCTACAGTAAAAAGAAATCTAGTAATGTTAAAAAAAAAAAAAACCAGTAATGTACAGTGGATAAAAAATCTAATAATGTACAGTAAAAATAAATCTAGTAATGTTCAGCAAAAAGAAATCTAGTAATGTTCAGCAAAAAGAAATCTAGTAATGTACAGTAAAAAGAAATCTAGTAATGTACAGTAAAAAGAAA
>NW_019397000.1:179729-183310 GCF_000591075.1 Eurytemora carolleeae | reverse complement strand
CCCACCATCAACATTACCCCATCTCATTGGCTAAAGATATCAATCTGTAAAATAAATTCTGCACTTGCAAAACAAATTCAATTAAAGTCAACTCATGCACACTTTTTTACAAGTATTCACAATTCACCACTTATACAGGGTGAGTCACAAAACATGTTGGCATAATATGCCACGATTCTTACACAGGGTGAACCACTAAACATTGATTTTTCTCGAATTTGTTTTGTAATTATCGCTTAATTTCAGAATTTGACTGGTGTAAAAAAAAATAATGCATCCGTAAAATACCATAAAGTAGCAATTCCGTAATCCATTTTTAGGGATTCGCCCTGTAGTACACGCTACATACAGTATGCAAATTAATCATACCCCTTCCATATAAAGAATGTGTGTGTCTGAAAGGGCTTGAAAGGTGAAAANATAAAAGGAGATGGGGAAATGAACTCATGATAATGAAAGGGGGAAATAAGGGGGAAATGGGGACAGGGAAATAATCCTAAGATGATGAATTGAGAAAATAAAGTGAGAAAGTAGAAAGGGAAATGTTCTCAAGAAGATGAAATGAGAAAACAAAGTGAGAAAGTAGATAGGGAAATGATCTCAAGATGATGAAATGAGAAAATAAAGTGAGAAAGTAGATAAGGAAATGATCTCAAGATTATGAAATGAGAAAATAAAGTGAGAAAGTAGATAGGGAAATGATCTCAAGATGATGAAATGAGAAAATAAAGTGAGAAAGTAGATAGGGAAATGTTCTCAAGATGATGAAATGAGAAAATAAGGTGGAAAAGTAGATAAGGAAATGATCTCAAGATTATGAAATGAGAAAATAAGGTGGGAAAGTAGATAGGGAAATGATCTCAAGATTATGAAATGAGAAAATAAAGTGAGAAAGTAGATAGGGAAATGTTCTCAAGATGATGAAATGAGAAAATAAGGTGGGAATGTAGATAGGGAAATGATCTCAAGATGATGAAATGAGAAAATAAAGTGAGAAAGTAGATAGGGAAATGATCTAATGATGATGAAAGAGAAAGATAAGATAAAAGGAGATGGGTACAAAGTATAAGATATATTAGTATGTTTATATAATATATTTGTAATGTATAATGTATCTATATAAATAATTTGTAATATATCAATTAAATTTATCAACGTAATTACATCTACAGGGTTACCCACAAAGAATGAAACTTTTATGACGATCGACCTGAAATTTACATAACGTTTTATATTTATGGACAACAATTATTGGTATGTATTGTGCAGCGTTGCGCAAAAATTAAGGTAGTTCTGACAGCTTAGAGTTTTTATTTTGAGACACCCTGTAAATATAAAACAAAAATAATAACATAACTAGAACGTAGAGACACCTACCTGTATGATCTGAAAACACGTTCCCCGAACTCCGACCATCCCTGGACAGAACACAATTAAATTAATTAAAAAAGGAAATTTTAAAACATTCTTTAAATATAAAAAAGGTTGATGTCCAAACACCAAGCAAATAATCAAATTGTTTATTCAAAACTTAGTTTCTCAAAAAGTTTTTGAGGGACCTCACATGAACCCAGGGAAGGTTTATGGCTGGTCAAGGTTGAACAATTTTGCCCAGAGAAACTGTAGCAATTCATAATTTTAAAAATTCACAACGATTTAAAATGGCGACTTTTATTATTAATAAATCAACCAATTTTAAGCACGTAATCAAACAATCAAACAATTATTTACAATCAATCAATCAAGCATTTATTCAAGCAACGCCAATCAGTAAATGAATTAAACACAACAGATCGTACCAAACAATCAATCAGTCACCACAATCAATCTTTAATTAATCAACCAATCGATCAATTAATCAACCAGTGTTAGTCAAGCGATGAATGAATTAGTAAAACATTTACCAATCAATCAATCAATTCATCAATCAATCAATCAGTAAATCAGTCAAAAAAATAGTCAAACAAATAATTAGTCCCGATCAATCTATTTTTCTTAACTTATCAAATAAAATTTACTTAGCAGAAACAAAACTAAATAAAAAATTCTATAATCCCTATATCCAAGAATTAACCGGATGTAATTGTCAACAATTAAAAAAAACTGACTTTGCCCGAGTTACCGTTGAAACCCTTATCTTTCCAAAAATGTGCTTAACCTGCTTAATACTGATAATTCCTATATGTTGAAATGAAGAAATCAAGTCACTTTCGTAGAGAAACCACAATAGAAATTAATCAGTTTTTAAAATTATAAACATTCAACATTGATATTTCATTCAAACTTGATCAGACAACGCTTTAAAAGGAAATGTAAACGTAATTTCAAGTGACCCTCTATGCAAAGATTGGAATGTCCCATTTTCATCGGTACCCTTGAAACCTTAATGTGGAAGATACCGTCGCTTTTCTGACTCGAAAAATGTTTATAAACCGCAAATGAAAACAAAGTTTTAAGAAAAAAAAACATGGATATCTACAGCATACTTGATCAGACAAAGTTTTTCAAGGGTAGGGTTGTAAATCGGGCATTGCCATCTTTGCAAGGGGGGTCACTTGAAATTAAGTTTACAGTCCATTAAGATAAAATAATTTGAAAAAAATATAATAATTATCTATTTTACCTTGGTCTGGGTCGGAGTCCTTTAATCCTGGATCCTTGTCTTTCAGCTAGCCGACCCTAAACAAATAGATTTTAAATTAAAATTCATAAAATTCAGTTCCCTCAAATATTTTCGTGAAACTATTACAACTATACCNCAATAATCGTTCTCTAGGACAGACCCGGTTTATTGGAAGTGAAAACAAGGAAACAAATTAGTAATTACATGATGTTTAAGCATAAAGTCTAAGTATTTTTGGTTAAGGAATAGAAACCTGAAGGGGTGGAGCATTAGGTGGGGGGCCGGGAGGGGGGTTTAAGCCCTGGTAGGGGCCTCTTTCCCCCCCTCTCTCCTTCCCTTGGCCGGCCCCCATGTCTCACAAATCACTCTAAGCAGAAAATTTCACCATTTTCAAATAACAGTTTTGTGTCACTTAATATTTTTTTAAAAATATTCCTAAGCTCACGTTTCTGAAAAAAATTAATAATGGCATAAGTTTACTGTGATTTCATACTTATTTGTCTAAAAACGCCAAGAAACTAGGAAATTTAGAACATGTGCTCGCCCGAAATAATTCGTGATCGCTGAAATAGTTTTTGAAAACGTCAAGATCGTTCCAATTTGCATAGAGATCGCGTACGGGACGTAGGGAGAAACAATTAAGAAAAATAAAACAATTTAGGCGTTGGTTGTTTTCAATTTATCAGCTGATGGGTCGGCCATGTTTGATTTTGTTTAATGCCGCCGGCTGCACCTAGATGGCAGTAAATGTTCACAAAACTAAAAGAAAGCTAAGTTATAATTTTATATAAAATGTGCTTTATGCTTATTGCTAGATGGGCATTTTTCGTAGGTCGGCCCAGACATGTGGCCGCAGCGCTCGGCCCCCTAGCCTGTCCTAGCCGCAGCGCTCGGCCCAGAAATGAGCTTAACCTAACCTAACCCTAAATATTCACTAATTTTATTAAAAACTGTTGAA
>NW_019397000.1:117593-179342 GCF_000591075.1 Eurytemora carolleeae | reverse complement strand
AAGCTACTAGTTGATCCTGGTTCTATAATAATGATGGTTCTAACATAGCTTGATATATCTATAAGGTCTACAAAATTATGGGTTGTAAAGTTACAGGGATTAGAAAGTCCATGCTTGTCTCCTTTTTCTCTTTTTTACATTTTCGTCGACGGCTGAGTTTTATAATGAAAAAGTTTAACTTTTGTTGAACTACCAAAACGCGACTGAATCTGAAGAAACCAAATGCATCTGAACCCTGGTTATTCCAGGGTAAGAAGCATTGATTTTTTATTCGTATGATAATTTTTTATCAAAGATGTTTTATTTTGTATAGAGTCTTTAAAAATTTGAAAAGTTTTACAAAAAAAAGAAATTGAATGTTCGAAGAATTTTATTTTATTATACATTTCAAACTTTTTTATCTAAAAAAAGATATTATACAAAACAAATCAAATTAAACTTCCTTCTCCCTGATGATACAAAATGATTTGTTCGCCTGTATTTTCAGACACATTATTGTTAACATATTAAAACAAAGGTCGTCCTACTTCAATCTTAACTACCTGGGCCTTCCGGTGTATACCCAACATCCACTGTATGGGTATTTTCATTATGAGGGAATTATCCACATGTTAACATTCATTCACTCATTATCAAACAGATCAAGTGAACTGCATAGTTAAAGTCAAATATAATTTAAAATCATTTGATTTTGATTATAACCTACAATATTTCAGAATGATGCAAACCATCATTCACACTGGACTACATGTCCAGAAACCTCTACTTTTATGGCTTTTTTTCGGCTAATGTAAACAAGTTAATTATTTTTGATTTAAAATTCTTTCCTATTTTGAATTGCTTTAAAGAAAATGCCACTTAATCGGAATAAAATAATAAGAAAATTCCTTTATTGTCATTTGTTGTATCAATGCAGTTTAAAGAAACTTCTTCATATTCAATTATTTTTCTTTTATCCTTTCTATGTAATTTATTGTATTTTTTGCAGGTTTTAACTTTTCTACATCGATGTTAAAATTTACTGAATAAAGTCCTGTGCTGAAGTGTGACGTTTTATTTCAACAATCATAATCTTCAGATATATCAGAATCTTCAGATATATCAGACTCGATCAGATTCTGATTTATCTGAATATTGTCATCCGTGCCATCAGACTCATTTCCAATAGATTCTCCAGCTTCGGATATTTCTAAAATAAATCATTCTATATCATATTGTTTTTTTGAGAACTTCATCCACAAAATGCTAAAGTAGTTTTTTGAAACATAATGATAACAATAATAATAATGATAATGATAATAACAATAACAATTAAGATGAAAATTATGATAACAATGATAAAAGATAAGTTAATAATAATGATAGAAATAATAATAATAATAATAATAATAATAATAATAATAATAATATCATTTCTCTCCCCCAGTTCCTCTAGTTCCTCCAGTTCCTCTAGTTCCTCCAGTTTCTCTAGTTCCTCTACTTTCAGAAGTTCCATCTGTTTCATAATGTTTTTATCATTTTACTAAATTTAGAATTTCAAATTATTTAAAGGGACTGTCAACGTAGTTTAAGTGACCCTCCATTTAAAGAATTGATTCAGAATAATATATGCATTAAATTTGAGCAAAAATCCGAGGCATTTATGTAGCAGAGAAATAAAAGAAAATTCAGAGAAATTGAATTTCTACAAATCAGGAAACAATGATATCATTCAAACGGGCAGCCGTAGTAAATTTGAATTTCCGAGCCGGGTCGGCCTTTCTGCTCCCAGTTTGTACTGTGTCTGGCTCTATGGACAAGACTAGCCAGTGCAATAAGGTTGACGCGGTCAGACTTTATGCTTCATATAGGATGAATTTACTTTTACTAAAGGGGGAAAAGAGCGTGTTCGTATTATTATTCCCATGATCAAAGGTGTCGTTGTGAATCTGGCATGTCACGTTTTTAATGGTGGTCACATGAAATTTCATGAATGGTCCCTTTAAGCACTTTTAGTTTTGATTCTTACATTCACAATTTCATCTATTGCATCACAAATCTGCGCATTTAGTTTCAGCTGAGACTCATCTAAAATTATGTATTTTTTAAAAATTATAAACATTTGATAACTTTATACTACAGTGATAAACAACATTTTTACTGGTTAGAAAGGACTCAGTGCACATAGATCCAGACTGATATGAAAAGTTTTCATGACTAGGTCAACTTTGAAGTGTCGCAACGCCTTGGCTTTTGATTTTAACTAACTAAATCACTTATATACTTTGATTGTATAGCCCTAGAAACTTTATTACAGCAGCAAAGTTTTTCCTAGTTTTAGTTTTTAAGAAGAAATTGGCAAAACTCTCATCTATTTTCGCGTGAAAGCTTGCATCCATTGGATTACTGTAAGTGGAAACTATCATGCACAAAACGTCCAAGTTGCCAAAACTAAAGATAAAAACATGTTTAGGGATTCAAAGATGTACAAGTCAGTTATAGTAGGGTAAAATTCAAATCCTTGACACTTCAAAGTCGAATCCAGTCATAAAATTGATGCAACTTTGTACTGTAGTCTGGATCTCTGTGAGGCTTCAGATAAGGATTTATATTTCAAAATTGAATATAAATCAATATTTCAACTGCTACAAATAGCAAAAATATTCTAAGTGATATTTCTTCTCAAAAGAGAGACTGAAGAAAATAATAATTTTGTTTCATATTGTCTATATAGCCAATGCATGGGCTATTATTAAAATAGAGATCAAAGTTTTTGTTAAAATATAAAAATAAATATTATTTCTTTTCCATTAAAAATAACATTTCTTGTCAGACTAAAGTCATTAATTACATAGTTCGAGTTTTGTCAATTATGAAATAAAATTTAGATATTTTTTCATCGTTCAAAATAATATGAAAAATATTAAAACTTCCTCCATTGTTTTAGCAACCTCAGAAATGCGCAATTTACTTGCAGAGAAACTTCAATTGAAAATGGTGAATTTTAAAGAGATGGCCTTGAACCTTTACTGTTAGTATAAGACAAAATGATGGAGATATATATATACCATGTGCTCTACAAATAGATGGAGATTTACTTGAACCTTTACTGTTAGTATAAGACAAAATGATGGAGATATATATATACCATGTGCTCTACAAATAGATGGAGATTTACTTGAACCTTTACTGTTAATATAAGACAAAATGATGGATATATATAAATACCATGTGCTCTACAAATAGATGGAGATTTACTTGAACCTTTACTGTTAATATAAGACAAAATGATGGAGATATATATATACCATGTGCTCTACAAATAGATGGAGATTTACTTGAATTTATGAATATATACATAAAGACTCTGCGAAAAAGAAAGCTCCTAAGGCAATTGAGTCTTTGCCACAAACTTCCGATTTTCAACCACTATATCTTTGCAACCTGATGGTATAGATCCTAGATATTTCAAGTTATATATTCTATTAGATAAATTAATTTAATTTGAAAAGATTGCAAAGATATAGGGATAAGAAAATTCGAGTTTGTGGCAAGGACTCAATTCCTTTGCATAGTTCGGGACCACAACAAAGATAGATTAAAAAATACGCAATGGTTAAAATTACCTTCTTCAGTATTCTGATTTGTCTGTTTGTCTAAGTGCATATGTCTACGATTGTCAGGATTCGGACCAAAATGACCCTGTAGTAAAAATAGTAAAAAAGTCAGATTCAAAAGTTCAAAACAATTTTCGCGTTGAGAGAAGACGTTAAATTTCTTTGCTGAAGTCTCCATTTTACATCCAGGAGTGAGAGAAAAAAAAGTTTTTTTGATTAATTAAATTTCATTTAAAATAAATTGTAATTTTCAATTGTTAACTCTAGATTATTATTCTATATAATAAAACAAGATATTCGTATATATATATGTTGCGTATAGCCGGCCAAACGGCTGGACCAATTGGACTGAATTTTTTTGTGGACACTCAGGGGTGGCCGGGGAGTTTTATAGGCTAAAAAAAATGGAATTTTTTTTTCAAAAATTTTTCTTTCTAAAAATATTTAAACGCCGGGCCCTCATAATTCTTATAATGGAGACAAAAGGATATGAAAAATTGAAAATGATCGTTTTTTTCGGAAAATTTGGAAATGGTGAATTATAGATTATCAAAGTTTCTTTTTCAGATAAAGATGAGTTATTTTCCGATTTCTTACGATCATAATGCATTTTTTTAGAAATTATTCTGAGATCATTTTTGGTTTTATTTTTAAACAAAACCTTTTTTTAAATAAGCGTTTGAAACTATTTTCTAATAAGCGTTAATGCTTCTTTTTAATGAAAAATTGAAATAAAGTCAACGATGTGTCTGAACTAATCCCAGTACGATAATGCTGGGACGGTACGACTTTAGTAGAGCATCCCCCATCTCTGACTTTCCTAGATGGGGGAGTGAACTAACCTTAGGTCCTTTCCTATTTGCAGGATTAGGTCCGACAATATTCTCCTTCCTTGGTCCTTTCTGAAGATCCGGGTCCGGACCCTCCCAGGGTAAATACTCAAATCTAACAAACACAATCTATTTAAATACAGTGAAACCCTTATTAACGAATACATCGGAAGAATTTATCAAATGTCGTCTTGACAATTTTTCAATGAGTTTTATACAATATTACGTAAATTTCAGTATTTGCTAAAATAAATAAATAGCCATGAATATGCGGGAACAGTTTTAAAGAGTTCCATATAATCATTTAATTAAAAAACTAAATATCTGCAACATTCCATTATCAGAAAGTGAAGAATACGACATGTGACGAATTCTTTCGATGTATTCGTTATAAAGGGTTTCACTGTATATACTATGCTTTTAAATACTTGGCTTTTAAGGCGCTTTGCGCTTCCTTTCCTTTAAATTAGTTTAACAAATAAACGGTTGCTCTGAAAGTTTGCCATCTTAAATCATTTTCAAATTTGGGCGGATTTTTCTTTTCAAATTCAAAAAAATTCCAACAATTTTCCATGAATTTTTCTTCCAATTTTGATGTTCCATAAATCTTCTCTGGGGTCATGTAAGGTCCCACACACAATTTTGGCTTTATCGGTTCAGCCTTTTTGAGGTTTAATGGATACAAACGGACAGACAAACAAACCGACAGAAAGACAAGCAAATTATATATATAGATGTTGGTAAATCCAGGGTTACCAACCAAGGATGAGACTTATGAGGCGACGTGCGGGATTAAAACTTTTTCCTAATATTCATGATTCTTTGCAAATTTGAACTTTTTTCATTTCTTTGTGAAACTATTTCATAAACTTTTGATAGATTATATTCAAGGCAGAAGACTATGTTTTCAAGATAGTCATTTTTTTAAGAGTTTTAGGTCGTCTTTACAATCTTATCATTTGTGGGTAACCCTGGATATTTGACTCATTTGTTTGTTTGTTTGTATCCAATAACGACATCTAAAACATTGGGGCTAAATTTTTTTGTGGAAACTGACATGATCCTGTAGGAAAGGTTAAAGATAGGTCTATGTTGATTGAAAAACATAAATTGGCAATTTGAATTTTTTTCAATGGAAAGTGTAAACAGAAAAATTTAGAAAAATTGGTAAACGAAACTTGAATCTAGAATTGTACTAGATTCATTCCATCTTATTTCAGATGAACGTATTGACAAAAAAAACAAATATTTTTTAATTTTGGATAAAAGGTTTGGCCGTCAACTTGCATGGATTTTTTGCCTGAAAACACCCTCTATAATAAAAAATGATTGATATGAATTACTTGATCTCAAAATTCAGGTGGAGGGGGGGAAGGCTATGACTTAGATACTTAGGATTGAACTTACATCAAAAGATCGTCGTTGGGTCCCTTTTGTAAAATAGGATTAGGACCCTTCCTCATTTTAGAGTTAGGCCCCTTTCTTAGATTAGGGTTTGGTCCCTTAGCTAAAGCTAGTGGTTTCATTTCCTCCAGATAGTAACTCATATTATATCTAGAAAACAGTACGGTTTTAGATTTTAACAAAATTGTTAGTTTTTATAAATAGTTGGGATTTTTTTTTAAATTCTTAAATTGGAAAAAAAACTGCTCAAGACATTAAATACATTTATTAACCCCCGAAGGATTAAAGTTGGCTGTTGTGTTTCGTTGTTTTGTAATGCAATGATGTTTTTGCTTTTAGAAAATCTACAAATTCTGACGACTGATTTAATTCAAAATTTAACAAGAATAGATTTTTTTTCTGCCCAAGTTAAGGTTTTGCATAGTGTAATAAAAGCAAAAAAATACAAGACAAAAATAAGCAAAATTTTCCAGAATTTTGGTGGGTTCTCCTAAAAGCTTTAAACCCCTAAATAAATAAAAAAAACCCCGGAGAATACCAATGCCCAAGACTATATACAAGACTTCAGAGACAATATTCATAAAATTCTTGGCTGTTATAATTCGTGTTTTTCTTTGCAAAATCATCTCCTAAATCATTACAACTCTATATTCTATTCAGATGACCTAATTCAACCTTAAGATCGTTAAATTTGACGAGTTTTAGATAATCCATAAGTATAAAGTGTTATTTTTTATGGGTATTTACTGTGTGTTAGCAAATTCTCACTGTGTGTTAACAAATTCTCACTGTGTTTTAGCAAATTCTCCCAATGTGATAGCAAATTCTCAGTATGTTACCAAATTCTAACAGAGTGTGAAAGCAAATTTTCACTGAGTGCTAGAATAGTCGAACTTAGTATCTGTGCATATAATGTTCACAAAGATACTGCAGCTACCTTTAATAATGTTAAAATATTATTTTGAAACTGACAAACATTAATCACATAAAAAAGATAAGAGAGTTGCGCACAGGATAATTGTGAGTCACGTGATTACGTTACTTAGATAATAAATGAATAAGGATTTTTATTTAAAGGATTGTTAACTATGGTACCCTTAAAAAGGGTTCAATGTTTATAATTTCGAAAAATGAATGTTTTCAAATTAAAAAAGTACAAAAGTAAGTTGCGCATTTCTACATTTAGGAATTATCAGAAACAAACACTTTTTCTAAGCCTAAAAAAACGACAATACCTTTCACGTTGTGATTCAGATAAAGGTTTCAAGTGTACCGTTGTGAATCGGTCATGTACCTCTTTAAATGGATTTAAATAACATCGAGTCTCTGTAAGTTTTGGGGAACATTCTTTTTAAAGTCAGAAAATTAAATGAAAATGACATGCTTTATGCTGAAGACGCTTCAGACCTTTTTCATGCATTAACTCTCCTTCCTCTACAATCTATACAGTACAGTTTCCAGCGAACCAAACGTTTCGCGAAAAATTTTCGTAAAATTTCGCATTTCGCGAAAATTTTAGGGAAAACCATAGGTGTTGAAGCTGTATTTTGTCTTTTTTGATCAATATTCGCAAAAATTTTGCATTAATTTTTTAACAAATTCCAAATTTTCGCATTTTTTGCGAGATTTTCGCATTTTTTCGCGAAATAGATTGAAGCGAAATTTCGCAAAAAAAATGTTCGTGAAAAATGCGAAATATTTGTTAAACGATTTTCCTTTTTTCGCTGGAAACCATACTCTAAAGTTTAAATCTTCTAGATTTTTTGCAACATTTTTTGAGTTTTAGAGGACAATATGAATTCTCTCAATCTACGAGCTCTACAGTAACAATTAGCTAGCTAAAAATACTATGGCGGCAGCTCACGGTTTCATTGTGGATTTTGGAAGATTTTGAAAGATTTTGAAAAAGAAAAAAAACGGCAAAGAAAGTCTGCACTCGCCAAAACTAAAACGGTAAGGTGCGATTGAGCAGAAACAATCTTCCAGAATCCATCATGAACACGTAATAATCAGGGACGTATTCGGGAATTTGTCCAGGGGGGGGGCTCAGCACCCGTTGGGGCATGAAAAACCCCGGAAATCAATAGATTTCACTGGTCCAGAGGGGGGGGGCTTAGCCCCAAAAGCCCCCCCCCCTGAATACGCCTCTGGCAATAATACTCAAAAAAAATACTGTTCAAATTCAGCGTAGCTCCTCTTCCCTTAGCAAATTGAAAAAAACTGAATGGAATTAGCTGTTCCTGGTCAGGAAGTGCGTCATTTAAATAAAATAAATAGAGTTTATTATGATAAAAATCCGAGGATTAATATTCATGGAATAAGATTATACATTTTAAATTTTTCATATTGGTAAAAGCATATCTATCTATTACTATTATCTAATTGCTATTCAGTAATATAGATGATCTCCTTAGCCTCTCCGTCCTGGCTTCAACAACTGTGAACAGATTCTGTTCTCTAAGGTTATGGTTGTGGAGAGGGATATTTCAAGGAAACAGGGATCTGTGCTTTGAGTTTAACAGACATTTTTTTCCAAACGATAGACAGAGTTTTTCTCGACGAACTTCTAGTGTTTCAAGGTTAGACTCATATCCTATATATTCTCCACCAAGTATTTCCCTAAAACAGGTTTTCTGCACTCCTTCGAGTGCGCAGGTCTGGTTGACCATCAGAGTGGAGTGTCAGACCAAACTACTCCAGTAGGCGGCGTAAAGGTTTGGAGTAGATCCTGGAGTAGACATACCAACATATTTTAATTTGCACAGCGAAGATATTCAAGAATATGCCTTTTTGCACAGCTCTGATGTATTTAGTTCCCAATCTAAATCAATTCACTTATCCATACACTTAGAAGTTTGGTTGCTGACACAAAATAGATTGTACCTGTTTTGGAGATTTTGCTTCGTTTCATGATTCGAACAATCTGCAATGTATGAACATTACAGTTATAGTCCTTGCACAGATAATCTTGCAGCTTTTTAACAAAAATTTAATGAATAATTTCAGATTTTAAATCCGTTTTCTTAATTCCACTGTCGAAGGTTAACTACAGCCGTTTAACCATCTGTGCAGAATTAAGTTTATGTTTGAATGCATCTTTATATAACAGTCGAGAACAAGAGAACACTACTATACGTATAGCAACTGCTGCAGAAGAAAAATATTGTAAAATGAAGTAAGAAAATAAGCTTTTTAAAGGGACTGCCTGCGTAATTGCAACTTTTCAAGTGACCTTTCCTTTGACTAGATAAAGACGCAAAAATCGTTGAGAATTTTGCCAATTATTTCTTAAAGGCTATAGTTAAAAACAACTGCTTTATAGTTTAATAAATAAGCATAAGTGAGTTAAAGCGGAAAAATCTTTGCGACACTTCAAAGTCGATCCTGTCTTAGGACTTGGGACCTGTAATTTGCAAACTGAATCTATGTGACGTAAGTTGGGAGGAGGTTGGGGGCAATCAATAAATAATCAAAGACACGCGTAATTTGTTTAATACATTGCAGGAGTTTACAGTCGTATTTTCAGTCTTATCCTTTACGAACAAACCTTAACACTGGTTATAATTCTTTGAGGTAAATCTTGATGATCTTACCCTAAAGTGATAACCAGAAAAATGTGAAAAAGAAAGAAGTTATAAGTTTCAAAAATCCTATGAACATAAAAACAACAACTGGTTAGTGTAAACAGATCAATTACACTAAATTATTGATCTGATAAGTGTCTAGTAAAACTATTTGCTTTTTAACAACATAAAATATACTTAAGTATTGCTTAATTTCGTTTTCCTATTCCATTGTTTTATGGTCATCACTGTGTATATAAAAAAAACAAAGCAAACCACAAGGGTCCAATTATGGCATGATCCGAACCAGTAAAGAATTTACCACAATTACTCGTACCAGTCCATCTAGTGTACCCAGTGCGTACCAGTCCATCTAGTGTACCCAGTGCGTACCAGTCCGTCTAGTGTACCCAGCGCGTTTTCATCTTCGCCCCATGGGAAGACCCAAAAGACTGGATCTACAAAATTCAATCCCCCTCTCTCTGTTTTAGAATTTTACGGGGCATTGCGCACAACAGAAAATGGCAAATGCCAATATTATTTTGTTCTTACAATATAAATTTAACTAGAAATCCGGGAAATTGTTTATTTAGAATGCGGGAAATTAAGATTTTAGAAATAATTTAGCAGTTAGTTATCATTAGATAATTTTTACTTTCAGTGATTTATTTTGTATGTTATGAAAGTGAGACTTTTTCTGAATTGAGGATTATACTCAAAAGCTGAAAAGATATGTTCGAAAATGGAAAACCTAACATTGTAATGAACTCCTTTTATAATTTTGATTCCAGAAAATAGTTTAAAATTGGGAATTATTGTCTTCGTCATTCTTAATAAAATGTTTGTTACAGTTTTAATTATCGACTTTTACTCTCAATCCTTAAAACCCAGTCTTTAAATTTGTGCCCATTTCTAACACTCAGTGTTAGAAATGGGCCACGTGTCAGTTTTGGAACTAATGTCCCCTGTATTTAGAGTGTATTTGCTTTATTACAACATTAAATACATTAAATTGCTTAAATGTCGTCTTTTCAAGTTATCGATTTATGGGTCCAAATATATTTTCCAGTTTAAATGTCCAATTATATTCAGTAATTTTCTAATTTTTTTTTTTTTAAGGATTTTGAGATTTCTTTTCCCGGGTTTGATGATCGCTTCAGTGAGTGTCATTGCTCTTTACTTCGCATCTACTAACAGATCATTTAACATGGAGAGGGTCAAGTTTTCAGAATCACAAGGTGATAATATTGGAGAAATGGACTCACAGGAGATAGCTACAATTGGAGAAATAGACGCCCAGGAGAGAGATAATAATGGAGAAATGGACTCCCAGGAGAGAGATAATATTGGAGATATGGACGCCCAGGAGAGAGATAATAATGGAGATATGGACGCACAGGAGAGAGATAATATTGGAGATATGGACGCACAGGAGAGAGATAATATTGGAGATATGGACGCACAGGAGAGAGATGATATTGGAGATATGAGTGCCCAGCAGAGAGATAAAATTGTGAATGAGAAAGAAAGTGTGAATGAGGAGGAGAATGTGAATAAAGAAGAAAATGTGAATGAGGAGGAAGATGTGAAAAAAGAGGAAAATGTGAATAAAGAGGAAAATGTGAATAAAGAGGAAAATGTGAATGACGAGGAAAATGTGAATGAGGGGGAAGATGTGAAAAAAGAGGAAAATGTAAATAATGAGAAAAATGTGCATAAAGATGAAAATATGAATAAAGAAGAAAAAGTGAATAAAGAGGAAAATGTGAATGAGGGGGAAGATGTGAAAAAAGAGGAAAATGTGAATAAAGATGAAAATGTGAATAAAGAGGAAAAACTGAATAAAGAGGAAAATGTGAATAAAGAGGAAAATGTAAATAAAGAGGAAAATGTGAATGACGAGGAAAATGTGAATGACGAGGAAAATGTGAATGACGAGGAAAATGTGAATAAAGAGGAAAATGTGAATAAAGAGGAAAATGTGATTAAAGAGGAAAATGTGAATAAAGAGAAAAATGTGGATAAAAATGAAAATGTTAATAAAGAGGAAAATGTGAATAAAGAAGAAAATGTGAATAAAGAGAAAAAGTTGAATGATAATGAGGAAAATGACAAAGAAGAGAATGATAAGGAGGAGAATGACAAGGAGGAGAATGACAAGGAGGAGAATGATAATGAGGAGAATGACAAGGAGGAGAATGATAAGGAGAAGAATGATAATGAGGAGAATGATAAGGAGGAGAATGATAAGGAGGAGAATGATGATGAGAAGAATGACAATGAGAAGAATGACAAGGAGGAGAATGATAATGAGGAGAATGATAAGGAGGAGAATGATAAGGAGGAGAATGATAAGGAGAAGAATGACAATGAGAAAAATGACAAGGAAGAGAATGATAAGGAGAAGAATGATAATGAGGAGAATGATAAGGAGGAGAATGATAAGGAGGAGAATGATAAGGAGGAGAATGATAAGGAGGAGAATGATGATGAGAAGAATGACAATGAGAAGAATGACAAGGAGGAGGATGATAATGAGGACAATGATAAGGAGGAGAATGACAAGGAGGAGAATGGCAAGAAGGAGAATGGCAAGGAGGAGAATGATGATGAGAAGAATGACAAGGAGGAGGATGACAAGGAGGAGGATGATAATGAGAATGACAAGGAGGAGAATGGCAAGGAGGAGAATGACAAGGAGGAGAATGACAAGGAGGAGAATGGCAAGGAGGAGAATGACAAGGAGGAGAATGACAAGGAGGAGGATGATAATGAGGAGAATGACAATAAGGAGAATGATAAACACACGCGGATTTAACGGTTCGGTCCTTGTCCCAGACAACTCCTTGAGTATAAAAACAATCAATAACCATAGATAAATTAAAATAACAGATAGGACTCTAGATATGTCGTCTTTTTAAGATTTATGTGTGACCCTGAGGCAGAAGCCCAAAGGAGTTGCACATAGTCAGCACAGAACACATTCTCTCTGTCTGGTTTAACGCCGACAGAGCTAAACTCCTTTGAGCTTCTGCCTCAGGGTTATTGAATACGAAACACACATGAATCTGAAAAAGACGACATCCCATATGTTATTTTAATTGATCTATGCCAACTAATGATTGAATTCAAATTATAGAAAAAAAACCGGGGTTAAGGAGAACACGAATGGAGAGAAATAAATCACATATTAGAATTGTGCCAAGAAGCAAAATAAATAAGCATGGACAAACATAACTGTTGCCAATTCCCAGGGTGTCCCACGAAACATGTCAGTAGCAAGACGAATTGAAGGTCGTCTTTGATCTTTAAAATAATTTGCGGCATTTAATTGTAAACCCAAGTTTAGAAGTAAATTTCTAGAGAGTTAACAATCACAAAATTTTCCTAGCTTTGGCATTTCCAAAATGTGGTCTGCCTTCTTTTACTTTCAATATTACCGGAGATACGAGTTCATTTCAGATTTCGACAATATATTAATGGTTTTATTTAAAAAAAGTGAAGTCTCAACGAAATTCTTAGTCTCCGGTCATATAGACAGCACAAAAAAGGCCGACCAGAGTATGGAAATGCCCGGACTAAGAGTATTAAGTGGTTATTAGCTCGAGAATTTTAAAAATCATACATGTCAAAGTTGGTTTACGACTGAATGTCACAAATAAATTCTAAGATCTAAGACGGCTTTCAAGTTGTCCTTCCCACTTTTATGTGCCGTGACTTTTCTCTTAATCTATTTTTGCTTATTATTGCAATTTGTGATTTGTAATTTGTAATTTGTAATTTGTAATTTGTAATTTGTAATTTGTAATTTGTAATTTGTGATTTGTGATTTGTGATTTGTGATTTGTGATTTGTGATTTGTGATTTGTAATTTGTAATTTGTAATTTGTAATTTGTAATTTGTAATTTGTAATTTGTAATTTGTAATTTGTAATTTGTAATTTGTAATTTGTAATTTGTAAATTAATTTCAAGTGATCCTTCAAGCAAAGATGGCAATGACCGATATCGATTGACAACTGTACCCTTGAAACTGTTATCTGATCATTAATGTGGAAGATATTTTATATTACAAGGTTTAGAAGTGGGTATTTCTGATAATTCCTTTGTATTTTCCTGCAGTAGTAAGAAAACCAGGTCTAAAAATAATAAAATTTCAAAATTTTAAACATTTATATTTAATTCTTGAGCAGACTAAGCTTAAAGGAGTACCGTTGTGAATCGGGCATTGCACTCTTAACATGGGTCACTTAAAGTTACTCTTACAATCCCTTTAATAAAAAAATACTATTTGTTGTTATTATAAACTATATAGACCCCTGCTGCCTTTTTTATACCTTAAAATATGTTCAGAATATCAAAATGAAATAAAAGATTTTTAATGAAAATTTTTATTTTAGCAGTCAAAGTGTCGTTTTAACAATGTTGACATTTTCAAATAAATGCGAGTTAAAATTACACAACAGAGGTTGTTTATCAAAGGAAGTTTGAATAAAAAAATAATACTTCTCTAATTTCTTAGACCATGGTTTCCGCCATTACACTTGAATTTTCAACTATGACATATAAAATATTTTAACACTGTTTCATGTCTATCAGAGAGATAGAACTGAATTTCAAGATAATTTTCCTCCGACAAATTTACGATTTATTTACTATATAAAGGCCACCGATACCCCCGGAAAGATATCTGTTCCTCCGATCGGACATTATCGGTTCTTCCGAAACCTCCTAATATTGTATGTTCCTCCGATATCTGCGAACTTGTTCTGTGTCTGCAGAAGAGGCTCCGAGTATCTTCAAGTTTAATACCCGACACCGATCTAAAAAACATTATATTTCTAATTGCGAGATATTTAATGAGTAATCAAAGTAAAAAATTAAATGACAATTACAAATAATACAGACAGTCAACTATTTCACGATCTAAAATAGACGAAAATTGGGAATTGAAAAATGAGCAACCATAAACAGTAAACACAATATTTTTCTATCTTAACTAATAGCTACCATCAGTATCAAAATTGTTTTAATTACTCGCCTCAATAAATATAAAGTTTGTCGAAACCAAAAAGGGAATACAGTTGTCGGCTTTTATATCAATACAATGAAGACGACTTTTATATTTTAAATTTTGATTTCTAACAAGCTTTTTTCAATTTACAAGTTCATTGACAGTTTCTCTTTGTTTACTTGTTAATGTGTATCCATGCTGTTTAAAAGCTTGGTAAAAGTTGAAATTGAAAGTAGTCTTTATTATATTGATATATACGACGACGAATGTACTGTGGCGTATTAAGGACAATTCTGGAACCAGCTTTATTGTAAAAGATTATTACATAAATCCAGACCTTCCTACACCTCTCTGAATACCAAGCCGTGTAATAATAAAATTCTTGTTGTTAATGAAAAAAACTACCCGGCCATGGTCGTCCATTTAAAAATTCTCGGCGGTTATGTCTGTGACAATTTTTAAGGCTTCCGAGGAAGAATATAAAAAATGTAATTGTTTACTTTTTATTTCTGGTTCAGTTAAACCCTAAATAAGCCATACATCGAAAGAATTCATCAACTGTCATTCTCTTCATTTTCCGATAATGGAATGCTGCAGATATTTAGTTTTTTAATTAAATGATTATATGGAGCTCTTAAGAACTGTTCCCGCATATTCATGGCTTTTAATCTATTTTCGCAAATACTGAGATTTATGTACAATAGTATAAAACTCATTAAAAAAATTGTCAAGACGACATTTAATAAATTCTTTCGATGTATGGCTCATTTAGGATTTAACTGTAGTTAAACTGTGAGTTCAGTATTATAGGTATCAAATGAATCCTGATATTTTTCTCTATAATACTGCACTCTCAGTTCAACTATCATATCTAGCTAGTCACCAACGTGAATAAATAGGATTAATTCACTTAGGCCAGTCACTTCCTTTACAGTTTGGTTTGATTACACAAGAGTTAACAACTCACAAAATTTTTGTGGATCTACATAAATGCCTTAAATCCTCTTATGTAAAAAAGGGATTCTTGAATCTCCCTAAATCTGGATCCAAAAAAAATATCCGGATCTAAGAAGCAAAATGTTTCACAAAATATACAGCAAAGCATTGGCTTTCAACCAGGAATCTCAATACTTTATGACATCGGTAAAATTTACCGAAGGTGGGAACTCTTGTTTTGTGGATATCGAGATCAATGCTTAATCTCGGTCTTTTGTTAATCTGCAGATTAATGTGATCTGTTTATGATATCCCGCATGGTAATTATACCCAGCCAGGGGTTGAAGTGAGCTTTGATCATGGGAGGAATAACTAAAATGAAGATATGGAACGGTATAATTTTTTATAGATCCTCAAATTTTGAGTGTCCCAGCGGATATCTAGATCAATAATTGGTAATTCTACAGTTCTCAGATCTGTTCTGAGTTGAAAACTTAAGAATGGGATATCATTTTAATCCCGATATGTTACGCATAAATCAATGAATGAATTATCTCGATGATTTACCTCAGACAAAGATTCACTTAATTTAATCTTCTTCCGTTTCCTTAGATCTTCCTCATCTTCCTCTTCTTCATCTTCTACTCTTTCTTCTTCCAGAGTTTCATTGACTAGTACACCCAATCTCAGAACTTGGTGTTCTTTGACCTACAAAATTTATCATAATTTCCCTAAGCAAACAAACAGAAAAAAAAACACCATTCCATAGAAGTCAGGAATTAGCCCCTGTCAAAATAAAAGACCAAACTATGGAAAAGAAAGACGACTGTTAGAATCAAGCTATGACTTTAAATGATCCAAAGATAATGTAAAGACAACGAAAATTAATGTCAGAATTGGCTAGTCTCTAAAAACCTCAATATGCCCTTGACACCTTTATTATTATTATCATAACAATACACCCGTTATTATTACTCCTAATATCTTCATAATGTATCCTAAAAAAATACCGATAAAACCTTCAGGATACATAACTAGTCAGTATACCCCTTCACCTCTCAGCATATATCATTAGTATTCCTAAAAACTTAATAATTTACTATTACACCCCTAAAACCTTCATAATTTTTCATCATATCCCTTTTCGCTTCATGATATATTAATACCCTAAAAAGCTTCATAAAATTATAAATAAAGAAAACAAATAGTCACAAAGATTATATTAAAGTGAGACTGCAGGGGTATACTTTTAGAAGAAGAACTACCCCCCACCCTTCCCCCAAGGTCGGTTTTATTTTCATTGGGCCTAATTCCTTCAGTTGGGTCTAAGAGCTTTCAGCTGTCGATAACGTAAGCTGGGTCTAAGATTGAGCCTTAAACCTAGAACTGGGCCAAAGGAATTAAGACTCGAGCTGAAGCTTTTAAATCGCGGGCTCTAAGAAACTACCTGAGATGGCGGTGAATGCTGATCTTTCAACAGTTGAGAATGCGTTTGGGGAGAACAGGTTACATTCTTCAGAAACAGGTGCATGTTATCCTTCATTTCCCTAAATTACAGGTTTAAAATTATATACAAGCTTTAGTTTGGGGAGAACAGGATACATTCTTCCTTCAATTCCCTAAATTATAGGTTTATAATTATATACAAGCTTTAGTTTCTGATATATACTAGACTTTGCACAGATTTTTCTGTTTTTTGTTTACTATTGTTGACACTTTCTACCGGGATTTTTTTTGGGTTCATTTTCGACCTTCCCAGAGGTGAGGACAATTCAGTTGGCACACACAAGTTGAGCCAGATCGGTTCATTGAACAGGACACAATCTTAACCATTGTCGGCAGTGCTTAGGATCTGGATCCGCAAGATTTTGGCTTCCTTGATCCGGATCCGGATCCAAGGGGCAAAATATCAACAAAAAACTGAAAAAAAAAATTATTTTCTCTTAAAACCCAAATCTGAACTAATGAAAAAAGAGAGATTATAAAAATTTCCTGATTTATGAATAGTTCATCAAGTTCTAGCATAAAAAAATGAAAAAAATTTGAAAATTCTTCTTTGTAAAAATAATTTCAGTAAATTTTAAAGAAATAACCTCAATCCGGATCCATTTTTTTCCAGTGCGGATCCAGGATCCGGATCCGCATCAAAATTAAATGGATCCTAAGCACTGATTGCCGGATTTTCCCCTTAATGGAAGGATCGTAAAAATGGAAGTATCGTAAATTTAATACCTTCCATTCGCAGTCAATTACGAGACACCATTAAAAAACAGAAAGTTTTTTTTTCATTGCGATTACATATTATTTCAAATAAATTCAAATTCGAATGGAATTTTACTTCAAAAAAGCTTTGAAATCCTATAAATATGTATGCTTTTTTATATCAAAGTCAGAGAGCATTTGATGCAAAATTTGTTGTTTATAGATGATTAACACATTTGTTGCTACTCTTTTAAAAATGAAAAACAGATACAAACTTTATTCATCTTGTCTGCGTTCAAACCAGAAAATAATCAAATTTAATTTTCCGCGTTGTTTTAAATCTAGAAAGATTTCTGTATGAATTTTCATCATGAAAAACGATCGCCACAAAAATCCACTGAACCATTAAAAGCTTTATCCTCTCAAAAGGGGCATCACTTAACATCCTAAAGAAGGGTGGATGGATGTTAAACCCCCTAGAACACCAACTAACCTGTATTTAGTGTGCCCTGTATACGCTGTATGTTTGTCTCTGTTTACCGGATAAACAGGGTGAGTGATATGGATGCACCCATCCTCACAGTCTAAACATTAAAAGGATATTCTATCAAATTTAACGTGACCATTTGTTAAAAGTGGCATTTCCGATTCACAATGTGACATTAAAAATTTTATCTGATCAAGGATGATTAAAATGTTGTTATTTATCTTCAGAAAAATTAA
Source organism: Eurytemora carolleeae (assembly GCF_000591075.1). NCBI lineage: Eukaryota > Metazoa > Arthropoda > Copepoda > Calanoida > Temoridae > Eurytemora > Eurytemora carolleeae. Next base: position 161,075 of record NW_019397000.1, on the reverse strand, counting down.
TTATTTTCAATTGCAAAATCATAGTGTGAGATTGATAGAAATTGATTCTTTTCCATTGTTTTACAGATAAGAGGCACGAGGGATATCCTTCTCTTCAGATGCGGATTCACTTTATATATTAGAACCTTTCATAGTTTATTTTTTTAGGTTTGTTTGTATTGCGTTTTAAACCCCCCCCCCCTCTCCCACGAGGGAGGGAAGGCAAACTCCCCCGCACAACTTCAGAACTTCATTTTACCTATTTGAGCATGGTATTCCATATATATAGTATCCTTAAGATTTTCATTAAATTTTCTTTTCTTTTTTACAATAAAAGAATGAATAGCTTTTACTAAAAGGTAGACAAATAAAAAATATTCTTCATAAATGTTAATTCTTAAATTTTTAAATTTTCTTTCTAGATATTTTACGAAAACAAAACTCTGTTATGTCACTTATAACCTAATGATTTTAAAACTATTGGCGCTTTTTTCACAAGCACTACAGATTTGAAATACATATAGGTGGAAAGCTAATTACATTTTCTTTGCCTTTGAATGTTGTTTAGCAGGTAAACTAACTTAATATAAATAGTTCACTAATTTCGTCTGCAGTTAGGTTTAAGCTATGACGTAACTGATTCTGAAAGCAATCAGAGCCGAGACTGCGAAAACCTAACCAATCACAGAAGTAAATTTATACAACTGGGAGGGGGGGCAGGATATCAACCAAAATCTACAAAGTTTTAGTTGATATATTACGAAAATGTTAAGAATACTATAGATGGACTACCGTGCTTAAATAATCGAATTAAACCCGTTTTAAGTAGAAATTAAAGATTATAAATGGAAGATTATTCCTGGAAGACTGTTTGGGGGAGGTTTGGAAGCCCTATGGGAACACGCACTGCCGCAAATATATGTAAAATGAGATTCGGAAGCTGTGCGGGGGGGGGGGGAGTTCCTTCCCTCCCTCTTCCCGTGCAACTAACATTAAAAAACTAACTCTATATTTTAAGTAATAAAAATATGTTATATACCTTCACAATTTTCACAGAAATGTGTATATGCCGCCTCAACTTTATTTACTTCACTTAAACCTAAATATTTATATTTACATCACCAGCTTCAATAATACCTATATAGTATATATATATATTATACTGATAAAAATGTAAACATTCCAAGACTTTCTTTGCATTGTGAAAGTTTGAAATTTTAAATTTTTCTATTTTAAAAACGAATAAAATATCTACCTTCAGTTTCAGCTGGATTTGTGGGAAACTTAGCAGCTATGCGGTGATCTAACGTATTTATCTGTTTGTTCAGACTACTCTGGTTGTTATAAAACGTGCCACATACAGTACATCCAAAGTTTCCTAAGTTAGGGATGGCACCAGGATGTTTAACTCCATTACTGCTGAGTTGAACAGTATTAGGTGAACAGGGAACACTTGGACATGGCTTCTTAGACGAACCAGGTGTATTGGAAACATTTGTGATAGCCTTCTTTGATGAACCAGGTGTATTGGAAGCATTTGTGATAGCCTTCTTTGATGAACCAGGTGTACTGGAAACATTTTGGATTGCCTTCTTAGACGAACCAGGTGTACTGGAAACATTTTGGATTGCCTTCTTAGACGAACCAGGTGTACTGGAAACATTTGGGATTGTCTTCTTAGACGAACCAGGTGTGCTGGAAACACTATGGATAGGCTTTTTGGATGAACCAGGTGTACTGGAAACACTAGGGATAGGCTTCTTAGACGAACCAGGTGTACTGGAAACACTAGGGATAGGCTTCTTGGATGAACCAGGTGTACTGGAAACACTAGGGATAGGCTTCTTAGACGAACCAGGTGTGTTGGAAACACTAGGGATAGGCTTCTTGGATGAACCAGGTGTACTGGAAACCATTGGGATTGTTCTCTTGGATGAACCAGGTGTGGCAACACTTGGGATCGATTTCTTCCCTGGACTGGAGTGTTGTCTGAACTTGTGTACTTTCAAGGCTTTCATGGTAGTAAACTGCCTGTTGCACTGATCACAAGAAATATCACTTTGAGACTCAGGTACTGATTTTTGCATGAACATTTTAAACATTTCATAGGAACTGGAAAATCCAATGGCTTTGAAAAAGTCAAATATCTTCTTATCCATTCCAATTGGACTTCCATCAATAGGATCGTGTATTGCATTTATTCTCTTCATCAGCCAGAATATGTCATCATTTCCTACATTTGGCTTTACCATAAGCTGGGAGAGAAATATGACCACATGCATGGGTGGAATCTTGTAGATGGTGCTTGATACTTGGGCACACTTCTCCATGTAATCCTTTAGCAGAGAGTGTCTAGTAACTGTTTCAAGTTTAGCTAGAGAAATAGAAGAGATGGCTTCCAACTCATTCACTATGATGTCCACCTTTGATATATTTTCAGGAATTGTTGTTACCTTCTCAAGAAAACTTTCTAACATGACCTGGTTAATTATTGTAAAGTTCATATTGCCCGACCCGACAGCAACTGCCTTTCCTTGACAAAAACTTTTAAACTCTTGAACCCAATGCGTTTCTTGTAGAACTGTTGGCTTAGTGTCAATAATCTCCACTAAATCATCATTTTCTGATCTTTGCTCCTGCAAAGTTTGATCTAAATCTTCACTGTTCTGATTTTCAACCACCTCTTTCTTAATATCTTCTGACATTGCTTGAAAACTTGCAAACTTGGATGAATGTGTAAGAGCAAAGTGAGTTTGGAATTCCAAACCACAGGTAAACTTAGCCTTACACAATGAACATTTTTTATCACTAGGCTTACACCCATGTTCTTTGAGCTCTTTGGCAATTTTGTTCGCATAATGAGTTGTCACCACATGCTGTAAAAAATTCTTCTTGATGAGATACTTCTTGCAAATGCTACAGTACTCAAGGGAATTTTCTCCGTCTTGCTTTGATCTTCCTTGTGAATGATTCATTGAATTTCCTTGGGTAGCTGCTCTGGAATTTATCACTCTACCATGACCATGATTCATTTCAGTAAGTGAATCCTCTGCTATTGGAGATCTGTCATCTTCCTCATCAACTAAGTTTACAGGAGCTGGACTTGAAGGAATATCCTTATTGAAGACTACTCGAAGGGAGCACTCTTTATTGAGCCCCATATAGTTTAAAATCATGCTGTGTTGAATTGCATAGTGATAGGTGATAAATGAATCGTCATGAATCTTGTTTCCAGAAACAAAAGATAAACTGCAGTAGATACACCTTTTCTGAATTTTAGACTCCGTTATAAGTAGTCGGCAGGCTGAAGTAATCTGATCTTTGGCATGAGCAGAAAAAACATGACTCTTCATATCTTGAAAGTTGTGAACTTGAGCACAATCAGATACATGACAGGGCAAATGATTCAGACTTACAGGCTTTAACTGTGAGGATATCTCAGACATTTGTAAGGCATGTTTATCAGTAAAGTGGTTAATTAGACTCTGTCTCTCCTTGTGCTTGAAGCTGCACAAATTGCAGCTCCAAACCACATAGTCAATGGTTATCCTACCATGGATTAATGCAACATGTTTAAAAACATCTTCCTTTACAGCAAAAGATGCATTGCATAAATTACAATTTGTGCTGCTGACCACCTTGAGGAATCTTTTATGGAAGTGCTTTGATGCAAAATGATGGACAAGTACTGTAAGGTTCTCACAGGGAACCAAACAGGAGGGACATCCAAAAGTTTGAACTGGCATCTCAGGGTTTGGAGCTGATGTCTCAGGAAATTGAACTGGTGCCACAGGACGTTGAACTGATATCACAGGACATTGAGCTGGGGCCACAGAACATTGAACTAGGGACTCAGGACATTGAACAGGTGCCTGTGGCATCTTCTTTTCCAACAAATACAAAAACTCAAAATCAAACTCCTCCTCTAACTTCATCAACAGCTCGTGTCTTAATAGAGGGGCCAAAGACCAAAGATATTTATGTGCACGTAATTCCTTTGGAACGGAAAAGATGTGAACATGGTTTGGGTTGCAAAATTCAGCCTTCAGCAGTTCAATCCGCTCAAGGATTGGGATGAATATCTTTGATCTTAATCTGTGGTAGATCATCAAGAACTTTGGAATATCCTTAGTCACATAAAGTTCTTTTTTGGAAACATGGAGGAGAATTTGTATTGCCCTAACATCAGGATTATTTGGTTCAGTTTTATTAGCCAACAAGTACAGGTTTAAAAATTTTGTAATTTCAAGGGAAGGATTTGTTATTGGCGAATAGACCAGGATATTTGAATCCAAGTGTTGGGTTATATTTGCTAAAGTCAATGACAATTTTAGCTTTGTATTCTTAGACAGTATATTCCTTTTAACCAGGCCTACTTGAATCCTTATGCGCTCATATACATCTGGACCCAAGGTTGTTTTCAGTAAGTTTGAATGAGTTTCAAAAAGGTTCTTAATTTGATCTTCAGGTAGGGGTTCTTCATCCTTCAGTGCTGACAATGGCTTGCAAATAAGGCCTCCAGGATTTGCTGGTTTGGTTCCAGACATGACTTTTAGCGTTGGGCCTAAATTCGGCCACTTGCTTTGGTAAGAGGTTCGTGAAGTAGAAGCTTTTACAAGTGTCTCTAAAAAAAAGTCTCTTTAGCTCATATTGCTTTTAAATCTAGGAAGGAAGGAGTTCAAACATGGGGTTCAATAATCTTCATTCATGGGTTCTTTTTTGGAATCATTAAGGCATTTATTAAATTTGAACTACTCTACAAAAAAATTCTCAAATGTTACAAATTTAACACCCAAGGATTTTTTACAATCAAAAAAGGGTTAGAATTCTAGGATATGCCTGGGGTCATTTATTAGGGCTACATTTCTTCAAGAACTTTTCTATTTAAAAAAAAACCACTGGGCCATTGTCCATTATAAACTTTACAGGTTGAAAGCAAAAAAAATTCTACGGGAAAAGAATTTGATTGGTTTAGTCAAAGATTAATCTTTCTAGCTATAACTCTTTCACAGGTGAAAACTCATAAACCTTTCTATCAAAGCAGAATATTTTCAAAGGGGGGTATTTGCAATGAGCATTGCTAAATCTGATTATATTATATATAATCTGTATGGAAAATCATGGATAGAAGTTTGAAAATCTTGCCTTATGATGTTTTAATTAAATTATTTTTCCCCAAGGGGAGGTGGGGGTATTCTTGAAAATATAAAACACCCAAGTTCCATACCTTCTGGGGGAGGACTGCGTCCAGATATTAGTGATTCTACAACTTGAGGATTTGAGGGTAACTCAAGGTTATCTGAGGACATCATTGTCAATTGTCATTTATTTAAGATTGTTTCTTATATATTTCTCCTTTAGTTTGGACATGCTGTAAATGTTAATTGATTGATTGATATTAGCCTTAGAAATTAACCATGTTGCTATTGTAAACAATTGGAAGTATGATGTCAAGAATGTATACTACAAGGGGTTGATTATTTTTCTGCATACAAACATTTATTTCTTTAAACACCCCAAATGCAGTACACATTTCTGAAGTGTAATAAACATGCACAAATCACTTGCCAAAGTTAAAAAAAGACACAGAAAGTGTATTTTCAACCCCCGATTGGGTTTAGAAATGGAATTAATGGAATTATATAAACCCCTGCATGAATAAAGAACTTGTCTCTAAAATCAAAAGTTGTCACAGAGAATATCAAGATCGGTTGAAGAAGATAAGTGCAATTTCACACAAAAGTTTTGACGTCCGTTTTCATTGTTTTGATTATTGACAGTTTCCTAGTAATTTGATATATTCAATGCAAGCAGTTTTAGATCTGAAGGAGATAGTTCTATCTGGAGTCATATATTCTCGATCGGTGTGCATTTTATTTTTTCTCGTCCGGGCCCATAACTAGAAAACAGAATATCATTGGCATTGAGCCACAATCATTTTCCATTCCATGCCACATGTTAACTTTTTTGTCTTCCGGCAGCCATGAGCCACAACCGTTGGTTCTTCTATGCATTTTCTCATAATATGCTAGCTGTGTGCAAAATTTTGAGAAAATCAATGACATTGACTTCCAGAGGGTGGCTGACTTGATCAAGAATGGCTCCTACAATCCGTTAAAGGAGATGTCTCCGAAATCCAATTAAAATCAAGAAATTTCAAAAAAAATTTTTATCCATATAAACTATAAATTATTCAAATACAGCGTCGTATTTTCTGCTTTATAAGGTAATTAACATAATTTCAAAATTATTAGAAATTCTTAAAAAAAAAGATAAATAACTGACCTTGAATCCTTGGGGTAGGTTAGGATCAATCTAATTAATTAATATTCTTAATTATTCGTCTCTACGGGGGTATCATTGCTTTTTCATAGGTGATTTTTGACACAGAAAAAAAATTTAATTATCTTTTATTATTCACGTCTTTCATACTATAATTCATTCGTTCTGTTCCGAATAAATTTTGTGGACAAAAATCTTAAATAAAAAACCAAACATTTGGATAATAAATGTGAATATTTTCCTGAGTGAATTTGTCTGCTTTCCAAGGCTGGAGGATCTTGTACTGCCCTGGTTTCTCCAGGAAGTATTTACTCTTCTTCAATCGGTTCTAGAATTCAAATCAGAATCTAATCAGAATTTCTCTGTATAAACTGTATCCAATTTATAAGATTAAAAATTCAAAAATAATAAATTGTTAAAAAAAGAATTCAAATTTAAATAGTAATTGTTGACTCATTTTTGTGCGACACTCACGAACATTTATATATATATATATATAGAGACTAGAAGGGAAAAATTAGAGTCCCATGACTTTAAACTTTACATTATATAAAGCAAAAGGATAAAAAATAAAAAAGCGCTGTTAAAAGTCTTGAACAAAAATTTTAAAACACAAAAGAATAAACCATTAACATTAGAATTTAAAAATCAAACCATGCATTATTTAAAGGGACTGTTGAGGTAATTTAAGTGAGCACAAAATTGTAAAATTGTTTTGTGGATTAATGATGCAAAGTCAAAGAAGAAAATTGGTAAAATTCAACACTTTCAGGACGGAAAAAAGATTATTAAAGAATGTTATACGGATACTGATGTAATTGGAGTTTAACTTGAATTTGCGTTAACAGTCCTTTACAAAAATATGTTTACCAAAATATTGTCTGGAATTGTAAACTGCAGCTCCGATAGATCACAAACCAGCAAATTGACCTGAAACATTTTTTCTCTCAAGCAATCATTTCAAAAATAGTTTTTTTTTTTATTTAAAAATTGTTTGTACGATTTAATCTTACTTTTCCACTTCTTGGACTCTTTTGTGATCCCGGACCTAAAGTGAAATAAAAATATGATTAAAAATTCAGATTTCTTCATTAAAGGGACTGTAAGCGTAGTTTTGAGTGAACCTTTATGCAAAGATGGCAATTCACGATTTACAACTTAAAACCTTTCTCTGATCACGCATAAATATCATTATCATTAGGAGACAACCCATCAATCAAAGAACTATATATCAATGTTTTTGTTTCTTGAAACCGTTTATTTTCCTCTGCGAAAGTGCACTTGCGCATTTCTTATCTGTAATAAACAATGAAGAAATTCGCAGAAATACGCAATTTGAGTCAGAAAAACGACGTTATCTTCCACATTTATGATCAGATTAAGGTTTTAATAGTACCGTTGTCGGCATTGCCATCTTTGCATGGAGTAAACACTTAAAATTACGCTTAAAGTCTCTTGAAAGGGATTGTTCATCTATTTAACTAAAACACACGATACCCAAATTTTATTAACTAGGTACAATCAAGTCAATCTTATCGCTCAAAGATAAGAGGCCATTTTCATATTACCATAAAATTCCCCAGCAGCTTGGAAAACTGTTCATTTGAATTAAATAACAAGTTTGAACATTCCCGTGATTCTACCGAGTTTCAGTGTACATTAACCAATTTCACTTTCTGTGTTTTGTGAGCTACTAGTAAAACTATTTGCTTTGAAAAAACGTCCAATTGTTCAGTGTACATTGACCAATTTAACTTTGTGTTTTGTAAGCTACTAGTAAAACTATTTGCTTTCAAAAAACGTCAATTATACTTTAGGGTTGCGTAAAAGTCGTTTTCTTCCACAATTTTCTGGTATCACTTATTTATTCACCCAGATCAAGCAAAGACTGACAATTAACCCAGCTATGTTCATCGTTATTATTCAAAACTTTCAATAAACTTTCAACATTCAAAAGTTTGCTTTTATTGAACTTTGCATTATTTTAATCCTAAAAAAAAACCGTTTTAGCACGCTTGTTTATGATGGATTTCTTTTCATATATTTCTGTTAGGGTCGAAATTTCAAATCAAATCAAATCAAATCAAATCAAATCAAATCAAATCAAATCAAATCAAATCAAATCAAATCAAATCAAATCAAATCAAATCAAATCAAATCACAAGTTGCAGGGATGGCCTAAGACTCTAAGACTCCAGAGGCCGTTCCTTCCATAAACTACATTGGTCGACAACTTGACGTTTCCTATATTGGTCGTCAAATGTACGGAGAAATATCTATCTATCAGATAAGAATTTAGAATGAGACATCTAGCGGCCAACATATCGTCCCCCAAAGTACGTGAACTACACGATCATTTTCTATGAAGAGAACGGGCTCTTTAGTGGGTCGGAGTTTCAAGTCCGCAAATGTTTGGAATTAACAGTTTTGAATTTATTTTTTATTTTTTCACATTAGGCCAAATGTTGATCCTGAGAGAAAGTAAATGACAAAAATTAACCAAAATAATTAAAAACTAAAATCTTTACCTGAATAATATCATCGTAATCAATATTGTTAAGGGACTCTTCAACTTGCAATGGCTGACTGATGGATCTTTTCCCTAAAAATAAAATAATCATAATTTTTTTTCTTCAAACCATTTGTTTTTACTTAAGTAGAAGATAAAAGTTTATGAGGCTGAATTCCATTAACAGAGGCCGAATTTAAAGAATTCAAGCGCGCGGCTCAAATATGGTTGGTTTCACTTAAAATTGTATTCAATGTTTCAAGATTTAAGCCGGCGCTCAATTGAAACCGGTTTTTGGAGGATTTAAGACGCGGCTCAAATTCATTAAATTCGGACACAGATTGGAATACATGATTCACAACAATCCTCTTTAATACTTAGTCTGATTTAGGAATAATCGGATATTTTAGTTTTTCAAGCTGAAATTTGATTATTTACAATTCAAATGTGGTTTCTTAGATAAGAAAATCGTTAGAATTGTAGAAAAGCAACAGTATCTTCTTTTTTATCTTACGAATATATCCTTTATCTAAAAAATAAAAATAAAAAGAACATCTGTTAAAATTGAGGCACTGACAACAATAACGATTTTTTAATAGACACCCTGTATGAAATGAACACATGAACAATTAAACACATGAGCATATCAATAATTGAACAAATGAGCACATGGAGAATTGAACAAATGGACAATTGAACACATGAACACATGAACACATGGACAATTGAACAAATGAACACATGAACAATTGAACACATGAGCATATAGAGAATTGAACAAATGAACACATGGAGAATTGAAAAAATGAACACATGGACAATGGATGGAACAATTAAACATTTAACCAAGTCAACCAATAAACCATGATAAAATGTTAAGAAATGAACCTAAAATAAAGAAACAAATCTACGAATAAGTCAATATGTAAATAAGTTTACAAATGTACAAATGAATAAATAATTGCTTAGGATCCGGATCTATTAAATTATGCGGATCCACGGCAAGGAACAAAATATCAACCAAAAACTGTAAAAAGAAATTTTCTGCTTTAAAACCCAAGACTTATCTTAAAAAAAGAGTTTATTAAAATTTCTTTATCGCTTAATCGTTAATTATGTATGAGCGTAAAAAAAATCTGTAAATCTCAAAGAAATGTTCATGACCTGGATACATTTTATTCAGGCAGGGGTGATCAAGGATCTGGATCCGTATCAAAATGAAATTAAGCACCCTGTAATAAATGTCTTACCTTTGGTTTGGTTTAAAAACTTATCCTTCTTGTGTTCTATAATTTCAGGATTTTCTATCTCGGCATATGACACACATACACCTTAATCAAATAGATCAATTCAATAATTCGATTTATTGAATGATAATTGATTTGTAAATCAAACAATAAAATAGTTTGAGATTGTCCTCGTTGTATTATATAGATACAACAGTACACTTCAAACATTTGTCTCATCAAAAACGTGGAGGATGCCGCCGTTTTTCTAGCTTATAAGGTCTTTAATTCGCATGATTTCCCTCCATTGGAAATAATCAATTATCAAGGAGAAATCATGGATATCTCATCCATTCTTTTAGACAATTTATAAAGTTATTGATGAAATTTTATTTTCTTATTTTAAGGTTTTACCTCTGTTTCTATTGCTTTTCCTGGGAGAAGTGGCTGATACCTCATTCTCAGAAAAGATATTCCTTTCCTCAAGTTTCTCTTCGGAAATGTTTATCTTCTGTTCTAGTTCCAGATCAGGATCAAGTTCAAGCGGATCTAATTCCGGTTCAGGATTATCATTGTGTACTTCAAACATCTCACCGACATTGTTGTCTTCTATCTGATCATTTTCAGAGATAATTTTCACAGAATTATCATCTTCAGGTTCAGGAGTATCATCTTCTTCATTCACAGTGGAGTCAAACATTTCTACGTCATCTTTGTCATCCTCAGGTTCAGGGGTATCAGGTCGGATAGGATCATCATCTCCTTCAGATACATAAGAGTCAAACATCTCCACGTCGTTGGTTTCTTCCCGATCATCATCAAGATTCCCAGAAGAGACATCTTCACTTATATTTACAACTTCTTCGGTAATCTTGGATCTTCCAAGAGGTGTTTCACAGATTCTTGAATCATTTACTAGAGTCTGGGGGGTTATTTCAATATTTAAAGGATCTGTATTATCTTGAGTTGGATTTACAGCATCCGGATTGTCTACGTCCTCTTCTGTTTCTACAGGTTGGATTTGGATCCTTCTGGAAGGAGTAGCTTTAGCAGCAGCTGTGGTTGTTGGAACCCTAGTCCCAGTAGTCGGAGTATGTTCAGAATTAGTTCCATGTTTCTTGGTGAAGAAAGGATGCTCTGGATAGAAGGAAATCCCTAAACAAAATTTCCAGGTAAATCGGGATTTCTCCAAGCTTTAAATTGATAGGTTAGACTCGGTCCAAAATGGGGGATTCTCCCTCCAAATTTTCCCTCCAAATTAAAAAATTATATTGCGTTCTAATTGATCGTAGGAGTTTAACCCTGAACAAAAAACCGAAGACTTCCTTTATTCAAGTTATGATTACGTTGCGTAAATTAAATAAATTTATTAACACTAAAAATATGAAGGAAAAGTATGCAACAAATTCTAAGTATTCCTCTATACCTATACAATCATCCCATTTTAAATCTGGAAAAGTCCATTTCCAAGTTTCATACCTTTTCGGGCTAGAAGTAGAGCAAGATCCCCCATAAAATCCAGACAAAACTGGTTCTACACACAAACAAATTCTTTCTTTGGTTATTATAAACAAATTTGATAAAAACATAACAATTAAGAATTGAAATTTAGAAAGTTTGTAAAGTGAACAAAAAGACAAGAAAGGGGAGGAGGCAGAAAAAAGTCCACAAGCCCATTTAGAAACAAACAGCAACTTGAAAGTATCAATTTTTTAGCTAGAAAAACAAGGATGTTTTTAAATTTTGGTTCAGAAAACAGTTTAAAGGATTATGAATCGGTTAAGCCTCGTTATTAATGGAATGTTAATTGAAGTAACGTCTAACGACCCTTAAACAAAGGGGATGGTGGAGTTGGCACATTTGATGTAGGGGGGGGGGGCCCTNAATCAAATCAAATCAAATCAAATCAAATCAAATCAAATCAAATCAAATCAAATCAAATCAAATCAAATCAAATCAAATCAAATCAAATCAAATCAAATCAAATCAAATCAAATCAAATCAAATCAAATCAAATCAAATCAAATCAAATCAAATCAAATCAAATCAAATCAAATCAAATCAAATCAAATCAAATCAAATCAAATCAAATCAAATCAAATCAAATCAAATCAAATCAAATCAAATCAAATCAAATCAAATCAAATCAAATCAAATCAAATCAAATCAAATCAAATCAAATCCAGATAGGGAAATGCAGAACCCCAAGACTGCCTTCAGGACTGTTTTTATTAATTTTTCAAAATAACTTTTTCTCAAGTTTCTTACATATCAGTCCTATGTCAAAGATACAGGGAAATGCCTTATTGAGAAACATTTTTCCTATTTTAAGAATACCCCCCCCCCTGCAGAGTCGGAGGAAATAAAAGGGTAAATAAATTTTTCGAGGTGGCAAAAATCTTTTTAAGTTAAGATGATATTTTTCACCCCTTTCCCCTCTCTCTTAAATAAATAAAAGTTTTGAAAAACCAAATCCCTAGGATTCTCAGATAGGGAGTAAAAAGATAAAATTAAAGCTAAGTGAAAGGTTAAAAGATGGGAATTGATGCAATTTTTTACATTGGGTGCCTTCCTTATTAAAACATACCTTGAGTTCACTGAGCTTGGACATAAGATCTGACACAATCATGGACCTGCAATTAGTAATTTAAACTGAAGGGACTGGAGTTGTACTTTCAAGCGACTCTTTACTTTTGGGGTGGCATTTCAGATTCACAACGTACTCTAAAAACTTAACTTTGTCTGGTCTAAATTGCATGGGGCATCCATTAAAATTTCAAACTAGGCATTTTCAAAATTGTAAGAAATAATGTAATATACCTGATCCGGTGATAGCTGATCACCATTTCAGGAACTTTTTCACGTATGATGGGCGCGGGACAATTCAGAACAGAACAAAATTCCTGCAAAACGAGAAAAATATTTAGCATTAAGAATCAAATCTAAGAAACTTTAAACGATTTTAATACAGTACAGTAGAGTACATTACAGAATTTAACAGTACAGTAAGCTACTCTACATTACAGTACATTACAGTACATTACAGTACAGTACAGTACAGTACAGTACCGTACGGTACAGTACAGTACAGTACGTTACATTACATTACAGTACGTTACGTTACCTTACGATACGTTACAGTACAGTACGTTACATTACAGTACAGTACAGTAAAGTACAGTACAGTACAGTACGTTACAGTATATTACAGTACGTTACATTACATTACATTACAGTACGTTACATTACATTACATTACAGTACAGTACAATACAGTATATTACAGTACGTTACAGTATATTACAGTACGTTACATTACATTACAGTACAGTACAGTACGTTACATAACATTACAGTACAGTACAGTACCTGGTATTGCTCGTCTCCTAGTTCAGCTACTATGGTCACTGCTAGATCTCCGTCCTTCTCCAATATACTGCTCAAATTTAGAAACAGATCTTTCCTGGATTTTAAAAGAAATCAAAATTTCAGGATTGTTAATTTTCTTGCAAATTCTTTCCTCCCCGATGTTAGGTATGTTTTTGCATGTGTGCTATTGCTTATTTGGTGAATTAAATTTATTGAATCTTTGGATGAAAAGTTTCAAAAAGAATGAAGTCTATCTGATATCCAATTTTTCATGGTTTGTCCTCAGAGTATCAAAAATATTTTTTTTTTGGAGGGGGAGGGGGTCAATTCTTAAAAATCATATTCCTTTATCTTTACATAAAAAGTTTGTTTGCAAGTCAAGTCCAATCATAACTCATAAACCCCTTGACCGATTTGCCCCAAACTTTGATTGGAGAACTCGATAGAACCACAGGAAAGTTCTTTGTTTGGATAACAAAATATAATTTTAGCTTGTCAACTTTTATAGAGAAAACAGGCAAATCTGGGTTCCCAAGCTAGTATGAAATAAAACAAAGCCTTTTAAAAAAATCTTTGGGCCGACAATTTTAAATGACAATACATTTGGTGTGGGGTGTTGGCAGATATGTATATTCTTACCCCCGTCCCCCTCCCTAAAGGGAGAGGAGGGGAAACATGGGGGGGAGGAAGAAACCACAGTTTGACTAAACAGGGAAGAAAGATAAAAATAAAATTCCATGAAAATGAATAAAAAAAGAGAGTAAGAAGAAAAAAATGTTATTTCCGAAAAAGAGAGAGAAATAGAAGAAAATTTAGTTCAGTTTGAACTTTCTTCCCTAAAATTAGCCTACAAAATCAAAAGAGAGGAAAGAGAATTTAATTTTATTTAAATTTTCTTGGACCCTAAAGAATTTGTTCATTTAGATTGAATTCTCTTCCCCAAAAATGTTCCCAGAAATTTAGAATAGAGAAGGTAATAGTGTCCAGAAAGAAAACAAAAAAGTTATAAAAAGTAGAGTAAGATGAGTTAAGAAGAGGTTGATAAGGAACAGAAAATACCTGAGCCCAATATTTGAAAGAGGAGACAAGGATTCCAGGCCTGCTGGAGGTCCATCAAAATCTAAAGTATTCTTCAAATAAAAACAGGTTTTCACAGACATTGAAACAATTTTTCTCATGAAAGGAACTGATAACGTCATTTCAAGTGACCCCCCATTATTAGAGGTTCACAACAATACCCTTGGTCAAGAATGCATGAGAAAATTAATTATTTTCGATAATAGGTTCTTTTTAAAGTGACTTGAGCATTTTTGCTTCAGAAACAATGGAGGAAATGTTCAGAATTTATCAACCTTCAAGCTAGACAATGGAATGGAAGTTCAATTTCTGCTTCAGTCCAATCAATCCAATCCACCAACATAAATGAAGAAGATATTTTAAAAATCAAAGATAAGATATTTTCATAGGAAATTACTGGTTTTGAGCAGTGAAACGCAAGAAAATGCCCGAGGTTTATATAAGGTGTACGCAGAAATTAAAATTTTTAGAGATACTTCTTTTATCGATTAAAAATCGGGTAGTTTTTTACTTTTCTAATAAGGAACGGTAGGCTAAAATGCAACAAAAAAGGCTCATTTTCTAAAGGGCCGTTCCGAAGTGTTTTAATAATATATGCTACGATTTTTCGTACATCCTTAAATGTGATTTTTCTATATTATATTATATTATCATTGATTTATCCGACAAAAAATTGGGCCCGATCGGTTCATCCGTTTGAACGTTTATCAAATACAAAACAACAACAGTAGACAAATGGTAGATTATTTTTTTTACCTAAACAGTTAATGATTGAGAAGTAGAGTTGAAGATGCGGTAAACTCAGGGAATCAAAATATTTAATCTTTTTCACAGCGTCATCTAGAATATATTTTTGAATTGAAATTTTTAATATATATATATATAATCTATTTATCTCTATTTGGTCCCAAAATGTGCAAGCATATAATAATTTACTACGATACAAAAGGGTCGTTCTAAAACAAAGAGGACCATAAGAGAAAATTCTTAAGTTTCGAACAAGAACAAAAATGCTTCCCTTTCCGTGGTATATTAAAGATGTAAAAAAACAAGATAATTTTTTTTACCTAAATCGATTTTGAGAAACTTCCCAATGCCGTTCAGTCTCTCCTCGTAAACTGGAGTATTCTTCACCTGTACAAATCATTAGTAGAGGATAACTGTACAGTGAACACAACGTAGTAGAAGATAGCGATAAACAAGTCAGAACTTTGAATCCACAATGTTCAATTTAAAGTACGAACTAACCAATAAACAAAGCAATAAACCAACCAACGAAGCAACCAACGAGGTAACCAATAAACAAAGCAATAAACCAACCAATCAACCAACCAACGAAATAACCAACGAAATAACCAACGAAATAACCAATGAATCAACCAACGAAGCAACCAACGCAACCAACGAAGCAACCAATGAATCAACCAACGACTTATCCAATAACTCAACTGCAGAAATGTCTGAACAGTGAAAATCTGTAATGCATTTATCCATCAAATATAATCCAAAATATTTCTAAAATAACCTGGCTTTAAAGAAACAGTCGTAGAAGTTGCACTTTTGATTATTCTAGTGGCCTTAGGATGTTTATTTTCCACGGGAACCTGACATAAAAATAAGTACTAATTAACTTTTATAGGGGATTATGGTTTTTTTCTTTTATTAAACATCACTGTTTCTAAACTTTAGAAAAAAATTTAGCTTCTTGAAAAAAAACGTTATTAAGATCGAATTTAATCTGAGATTTTTATTAACTTCTACAAGGGATTATGAGTTTATTTCTTTAATTAATAACCACTGTTTCAAAACTTTAGAAAAAAATTTAGCTTCTTAAAAAAAACGTTATTAAGATCTAATTTAATCTGAGATTATCATCTAAATATGAATCATCACCTAATTTTAGATGTTTCCGGTGTGTTTATTTTTATGAAAAATCATTACCCCCCCTCTCTCTTTTTGTGAATCATTGTTTTCCTCTCAGAAGTTAATCAAAAAATGTTAGAGGGGTTTTATTAACTGAATTGGGAAAATAATAATTTTTTTTGGATAAAAGAACGTGCTTATCGAGGTCTAGTTTTAAATCCCCCCCTTTATCATAAAAAATTCGTAAAATGATATACCCCTGAGATATTGAGAATCTACTAAAATTATAATTATCTGTTAAGAAAATAATTTTCAACTTAACTAATACAGAAAGGGAACCATGGGTCTAACAAGTTTTTATATTTTTAAAATTTTTAAATAATCTTAATTATTACCTTAATTGTTGTGTACATTTTCTTTTTTTCTGTTGGTTGAACGATGATTGTTCTAATAGGGGGTTTAGTTTTCTCACTGACAATTATCCTTCTGGGGGTTTCCTAGAACATGGAAAAGATAAGTTAAGTGTTGAAGTGCTAGAATCCACATCAAATTCAGGTAAGCACTGAGCTGAAAACTTTAGATGAGATCCTGAATCCCTATTACTTAATCTGAGTATCCTATGGACACACTTTTGGTTTTCTTCTTAAACCGTTCTTTCTTGAATATAAAAGAGAAAAATCAAAACCCGGTTTTTCTAAATTAGAGAGTACCTTCCGCTTCTACACATAATCTTAAATGGCGCGCAAAATTTCAAACTTATCGGCTTCATATACGCGATTGTGATTGGTTGAATTTTATACACTTTTCAGGATACAAGTACAAGATTAGGTTAGTCTCGATATTAAGAAAAAGAGAGGATCCACTAAAAATTTGAGAAATTATTGATAATTTTTTCGGGATCAAGTAATTTGACTGTGCACTGCAAAAAAACCCATCACCCACTTAACATAGCGTGCAGGCAGGCCAAATTTATTCCAAAAAGTTGAGAATAGTTTGGATTTAAACTGAAATGTTGCAAGCCGGAATGCTAGCTCATTTAGTTCTCAAAAGACGGCTTGTAAATTAAATAAATTAAAAAATTAAATCTAGAAAATACTAAATTGATATTAAATACTAAAACGACTTAAATCTTAAGAACTGAATTAATTTTTCTTTCGGAGCTGGGAACTTTTGTGTTAGACAATCAAAATCCCCTTGGATTCCGATATTCACTGTGTGCTAATTTGAGAATCTTTATCTTTATTTATTTATTACTCCGCTGATCAAAGCTCTCTTCAACCCCTGACTGGGTACGATTACAATGCAGGATATGAATAAAGATTGAATATCAACAATAAAAGAGTTCCCAGCACTGAAACCATTTCGATTCAGAAAAGTTACCTTCGTCACCGGAGGGATGATAATCCTCTGTATTGGCATCCTAGTTTTATCATCAGTTGTACTTAATCTTCTGATGTCACGTGAGTTAGATTTATTTTTGGTGTCACGTGATGAGTCCTCCTTGTAACGTGATTGAGATATCTCCTTTTCCTTATAGTTAACTTTCTTGACAACACGTCCTCCTCTGGTCGTTTTAATTTCAAAGTCCGGATTATCATTATCCTCTTCTTCAGGTTCTTCATTGTAGTCAGGATCTCTTACATCATCATCTAGAAGATCGTCTATGTTAATGGGATCTTTCTCCCGGGGTTCAAGCACATGAGCATTAGATGTACCCTCCATTTCTTCAGCAACTTGCTCGCTCACTAGGTCATAATCATCATTTTCTGAAATTTTGAAGTCTTCGGATTCTTTCTCTTCAGTCGTATCTGGTAAGTCATCCTTTTCCAAACCTTTATCTTCTTCTTCTTCTTCTTCTTCTTCTTCGTCGCTGCTAGGTTCGTAATGATAAACTACTTCCGATTTCAAGCTGTTTTCTTCGTGTTCTGAACTCATTGTCCGATCTTTGTTATATTCATCGTTAGCAGCTACTAGACTTTCATCTTTGTTTGTATCCATTCTAATATCTTTCTTTATGTCAAACTGACCACAGGCATTACCGGATAGGTTGGGTGATAAAGGTTGATATCCTGGTGATATGATTGATGAAGGTTGATCAATCGATAGTACCCGAGTATTGGGCGGATTGATCAAATGTGGTTGATCAACTGGGAAATTGATCAACTGTGACTGTGAATGATGATCAGCAGAATAGGGTTGTGGGATCAATTGAGGATTTATCAAATGCGACTGACTAACTTGAGTATTGATTGATTGTTTTTGATTTCTCTGGGAACAATTCGGTGCTTCAACAACTTGGGGTTGATAACCTTGCGGGTTGACCCCTTGTGCTTTGTACAACGATGAGTTGACCCCTTCGGACTTATAAATCGGTGAATCAGTCACTTGGGGATGATAAACTTGCGGATTAATCGACTGGGATGGATAATTTGTTGAATTTACCACTAGAGGCTGATACACTTGCGGATTAATCACTTGAGGTTGATATGCCTGCGGATTAATCACTTGGGGCTGATAGTCTTGCGGATTAATCACTTGGTGTTGATATACTTGCGGATTAATCACTTGGTGTTGATATACTTGCGGATTTGTCAAGTGGGGCTGATAGGCTTGTGGAATAATCTCTTGGGGCCGATAGACTTGCGGATTAATCACTTGAGGCCGATAGAGTTGGGGATTTGTCACTTGAGGCTGATAAATTTGCGGATTGATTACTTGAGATGATTGAATCGAAGAAAACACCACTGAAGGTTGATGTATTTGAGGCCCACGGGGATAAATTTGAGGTTGAGAAACCTGCGAATTAATCAACTGTAGTCGATTTCCAGCTGAATGATTGAACTGTGGTTGGTCAAATAGCAGAGAAGAACTACAGATGGGAAGACTGTAGATTATCAAATTGTCAGCAAATATATTTTCTCCTCTTGAATTACATCGTGCAACAGCATGACAGCTTTCCATTGGAAATCATGCTCGCTAAATATCTGAAAACAAACCGGATGAGAGAAGTATGTTTTGAATGAATATAATTACTTTTTTAAACATTCAATGCAGAGGATGCATCTAGAGATTTTGCAGCTAATTCTTATTCTTAACAACTTTTATCAGTATCAAAAAACATGGGTCTGTACATTTATTATTGTAGTATTTATTTAGGGTTAGGTTAGGTTAAGACACTTTCTGGGCCGAGCGCTGTGGCTAGGGGGCAGAGTGCCGGGGCTAGGATCCGGTATTAGCACAACTTATGAACGCGTAGGGTAGATGATCCTACCAACCAGGATTAGTTAAGAGTGCTATTAAGGGACTCTTGACCCGGCCTCTCATCTCATTGGATGAATCGACGCAGCATTTGGCGCAATTTCATCCAAAAAAAAGACGACCCTTATGAAACATTTTTTTACTATTTTTTTAAAGATTTTAAATGGTTTACTTTCTTACGAAAATTCCAATTAATTTTTTAACAATTGTAAAAAAATAATTTTCTTTAACATTTTTATGATAAAAAATTTGTTTTTCTCAAAAAAATAATTGTCGTCTTGAGCGCCAAAATGAATTAAAAACTTGATTAACGCGGCATTCGTTTAGTTCTTGCGCATTTACAATTTCTTTCTAAACTTTATCCGCATAGTTGAAAGCGGTAATTTCCTAGTATACGATCAAAGATAATATATATATAGATATGCAGGCAGGTATAAATTTAGAGGTCTTGAGAAAATGTGCAAACAGCACCATCTCTGTCGTACGCATGGTTACAATGATACTTTTAAAAGTTTTGTCTTGTGAAGTCTGTATTAGATATCAATGTTTATGATTTTGAAAACTGATTATTTTCAATTATGGTTTCCCCATAAAAGTGGCTTGTGCATTTCTACTGAGAAAACTGTTTAAGCTAGATTCTGATAATGTATCCAGTATTTCTCGAGCATGAAATGCGCAATTCACTTTTATTGAGAAACCACAACAAAAATCAGTTTCCAAAAGCAAAAGCATGGATATCTTATTTACACTTGATCAGACAAAGCTTTAATGAGTATTGTGAACCGGACATGCCATTAGAAATACAATGTAAACAAATTTTTCAATTTTCAGGAACAGTTTGTAATAAAAGTTAACTATATCTTTTAGGTTGAAATAAAGGGAACACCCCTCCCAGCTTTCAAGCATCTGCTTAAATATATTTATACAGGTTATTTTTATTTTAACCTAAGGTACTACATACACTAAAGGGTTACCCACAAAGGATTAGACTTAGGAGACGACTGTACGACATTTATACTGTATTTTCCTTACATTTGCAGGGTGGCCAAAATGTACAGATTTTTTAAAATTTTTACCAAAAAATTGTACGGAATGCATGGATAATGTATTAAATTGTATAGATTTTTTCTAGATGTTTACCCGGAAAACGTTATTTTTTTGTCGATTTTGACTCATCAAAAGCTAATTTTTTCATGAAAATTTTCTATAAACAAAAGTCTTGTCAAAATGAAGTTTAACTTATTATCTTCATTCCAAATTATATGAGGTTGATTTAGTTGATTTAGTCATGTCAGTACTTGATTTGGTTAGTTGTTTGGATGTCCCTGAAATTCTGATTTGATTTGATTTGATTTGATTTGATTTGATTTGAGTACATACTACATATTTACCTCAAATCAGAAAATAAGCCATTTAAAGACAATATCCAAGACAAAAGACTATCATTAATATTGAAATCTCCAGACTTTAATGGCGTTTTTAAGGTTCCCAAGTCGTCTTACGGTCTCATCCTTTATGGGTAACCCTGGATTTCATCTGCAATCTGATCAATATTTTACACTAATAAATATTTAAATGAAAATTGAAAAAATTGAAAAAACCGCCAAATGTTTGCTAAAATTGTTAAGTTTTCGTAATTCTAAAAATTGAGATACATAAAATTTGTTATCTGTATTTTGCTTTAACAACTAAAATTAATGATAATGCCTCTAACTAATGTAACAATTACTTTTTATTGGAATTAATTAATTAATTAATTAAAGGGAGTGTAGACTAATTCCATGTAACCGTCTGTTCATTATGTGTTCGTCCGATTAACAACACTACCCTTTAAACCTTTATCTGAGTTATCCTGGATATTCTATCCCTGGCTCACCAATATGACTTCCCAGAACTCGAGTCTTCAATCTCAGATTATTTAAAGGTATTCGTAGGAAATAAAAACTCGCCTTAAAGGGAATGTTTTCAAAAAATAGAAGGTGGGTTTGTCTGATATCGAATTGAATTTTCGAACACTCCTCAAACTCGAAATTTCTAATCCCTGTATCTTTGCATCCCGACGCGTGATGGTGTAAACCTTGGATATTACAAATTTTAGTAATTTTGATTGAACAGTTCTGATAGTTTAAAATATCAAAGGTGTAAGACATCATTTTAGGTTCTACTTAGTATATCGAGGGTCTGTTTGATCTACGATACAACTGTACTCATTGAACTGTACACTGTGAACTGTACAATAACGTACTCTGTATTTTAGGCTGTACTGAGTATATCCAATGTCTGTTTGAATTTGATCTACGATACGTCTGCACTCTTTGAATTGTACAATGAACGCTGTATTTTAGGCTGTTTTTTGTATATCCAGTGTTAGTTTGATCTACGATACAACTGTATGCTCTTTGAACTGTACACTGTAAGTTGTATTTTAGGCTGTTTTGAGTAAATTCAGTGTTTGTTTTGAACTGTACACTGTAACACTGTACGCTGTATTTTAGGCTGTTTTGAGTATATCCAGTGTCTGTTTAATCTACGATACAACTGTACTCTTTGAACTGTACACTGTAATACTGTACACTGTATTTTAGGCTGATTTGTGTATATCCAGTGTTAGTTTGATCTACGATACAACTGTACTCTTTGAACTGTACACTGTAACACTGTACGCTGTATTTTAGGCTGTTTTGAGTATATCCAGTGTCTGTTTGATCTACGATACTTCTGCACTCTTCCATCTAAGAAACCTATCTCAGGCTTGCCTTGTATTCATGGACAGGAAAAAAAATCAAATTTTCACAAAATGGATTTTCTATCTCCGTCCCCCTCCCATACATTGGTCTCACTTAAGTTGAGCTCACACTTTTCTTTCCCCTCCCCGGCTTTAGGGGGGGAGGGGGGTATTTAAAATGTTTTTTAAAAACATTTTGTCTGGAATTTTATTAAATAAAATAGATGATAGTAGACACAAGTTTGCAGGTTTTATTTCAGTGATGGGGGTTCAACCGAAATTTAACACCTTTTTTTTCCAGTTTTTTTCTTTATTCATCCCTAAATAGCATAAATTGGATAGTATTCTCCTACATATTTTTTTCCCCCCAAGCAAGCACTTCTTGTTGAAAGTATTTCCATGTATTTATTTGATTTTGGAAACCCTAGACATGCTGTAGATATTCTCAACCACGAGTCTTTTACCAGTTTGTCAGAATTTTCTGTTCGAGAAATTATTTCTCGGGATTCTTTCTGTGCCGAAGAAGTTCAAATTTTCAGGTAATAAATTATTATATATTAGATTCTTTGTTTTTTCCCCTCCCGTCTGTTAGCGATAAATAAAAGGGGGTAGATAGGCTATGTATTCATTGATATTGATCGCTACGGCTAACAATTGAAAATTCGGGAAAATAAGATTTGGGTCTAAGCTGTCATTTGGACTAATTTAAGACTCGAGCTCTCGGATTAAGGTTCCACAGAGTTGAGTTTATAAAACCGGTTAAATATTGTATTTGGCAGATTTTCATGGTTGGAATTGACGGATTCGAGGCATTTGATATTAGAATAAGACTGAAGGTCCGGGTGAGTGTTACATGTGAAATCCATGTACAAAATTGATAGGCGGGGGGGGGGGGGGGCCAAAAATCGCTCTCTAGGAAATTACCAAAAACATATCAGCAATACTTTATCTCATTTGCAAAAATTGGAGAGAAAAATTCTCTCATTATATCTTCGTATCTATTTCTTTAGTTTTTCAGATAAAGTTGAGTGTCTCAAAGCTTTCAGGTGAAATTTTTAAAACGTAAATTACATCCTCAATCTACACTTCGTTTGAGTTTTGTACTTCTCACTAAAATTGCAGAGTCCACTTTAGAAATTAAGAATATTGATCAATGTTGGCTGCCAACACGGACACGGAAAATTCCTAGATTCGATGTTTCTATATTATAGGATTTGATTCATGCTAAAATTCATTAATTAAGTGACTGTAGCCATAATATCAATTTTAAGTAACTCTCATTTCAAGAGTGGGGAAATTCCCTTTAGTATACGATTTTTGGAACCCCCCTCCTATCAATTTAATATATGGATCTCATATGTAATTCACATGGATAAAATTGGTCATACTCATGTGGCCGCAGCGCTCGGCTCCTAGTCTGTCCTACTCCTAGCCTCAGCGCTCGGCCCAAAAAATTACATTTTCGCTTTTTTTCTGTAAACTATTAGTACTTTCGCGTTAAATGACTCCAAATCAGCTGCTAAAAATAAATTTAAATAATTGTTGTTCAAACTTGGGATTTTATCGCCCAGCGCGGCGTTAAGAATAAGAAAAGTTGCTTGTGTAGAATTACAGGAGTAGGACTGAATCAGCAAGAGCTGACACAACTAATTGAGACCTCGGAGTAGAACAAAGAAACTTAAAGATATAACTATTAATTGCTTAATCCTACTGAATTGGTTTTTGAATTTTCGAAATTCGGAAAAAAATCGAAAAGTAGGGGGCGCACCGCCGGGCACCCAATATGAATATTAATCGAACACGGAACAATACCGGTTTTACAGAATATTATCTCTGGCCGGGTCAAGAGTCCGGTATCTTAAGAGCGGTATTAGCTAATACCGCTCTAATACCACTCTTAACACTAACACCGGTGTTTAGGAAATACGGATTCATAAGTCGCTAATGCTTAATCTAATCGTTTATACTTTTGCTATTATGGAACTATCCTAGGACTGGTTTGTAATTCAAAGAAAGAATGGTTTGTTCTTCTTCATATATCGACACCGTGAATAAGAAACATAGGAGCCTATCTGATTGAAATATGCAGTCAAGGGTCTAATGATAATTATTCACAACTACTTTGCAGGAAAGTTAAGGGAATTTTACTGCGCTCTGGATGTTCTGTAGGCAAAATTGATATTGGGAACCCGCAGCCAAATCAAATTTTAATTTCCCGATAAAGTAGTTGTACACATTTTATCGTTTTTTGGGATGAAAATGCGCGAATTTTTTTTCTGAAAACTTCGAAGAGCGGGTGGTTTTTTACATAAATGTCCCAATCAACCCCCCTCTGTTGTGATAAATTCATAGGGCGGCATTGTTGGTTATAATAGGGGTTAAATTCAGTTAAATTAAGATGTGCTCCTATTGGAATTTCATCAGAGGATGTCATGGATAATTTTTTTATGTTAGATTTATCTACTTTCAATGATCTTATTTCTATCCGATTTTTACTGTAAAAAAAAATCAACACGGTTTTTTTGTTGCTCATTAGTGATACAACCAAATTTAATGACTTCCGATTTATGAGAATGTTGACCGCAATTGAAGTAGAGATAAAACTGGTGTATATATTTTCATGAAACATATTCCCCCCACCCTCCACTTTTGCAAATCATGTTTTCCCCCAGAAGTTGGGTATTTTTGTGTTTTGGGGTTCCCCATTCTATAGTGCAGATAAATATATCAATAAAGGATATAATATGCATTGGTTATACAAGCATCAAGCCAATACCAGTTATTCCTCCCTGATTACTGATACAGGTTTTGTTCATTTGCTCAGGAATAATCATTAAATCTTTAATATTTTTTCAGAACTTAATAAGAACATGTCTAGTCAGCAGCCTTTTAGCCCGGCAATATCTTGCTGTGAGATACAACATGTTCATCAGCTTTCAGGTTAGCATAAGGAGAAGTGTGTGGGGGGTTGGTTATTTTATATTTAACAAGCAATATTTAGTTGAGACCGGTTTTAAACGAATAACTCCATTTTCAGACCACTTACACAAGTTATTATGTATGTTTAGACTAGAACAAGTCATATTTAATGTTTAAACCAGTTGAACAAGCTGTATTGAAGTTTTAGGCCAATTTAACAAGCTGTATTGAATTTTTTTTCCAAAAAGAACAAGAGCAAAAGTGGGGGATTTCTTTGCCTGCTTTGTCTCAAAAGATTCCAGCACAAAAGGATGTGATTTGGTACACGCACATTCGAGAACTAATCTTTGTTTAATAGACAGTGAAAATATATATAAATGTAAAATGTCATTATAAACATGTATATTTAGTATATACATATATCTTTTAACCAGTAATGTTTTATGTTATAATTTTACAAAATAAACATTTAGATCTTTAAAAAGAATTTTTAGACCAGTTGAACGAGTTACGTTTAATGTTTAGACCAGTTGAACAAGTTAAATTGAATGTTTAGACCAATTGAACAAGTTACATTAAATGTTTAGACAGTTGAACAATTGCCACATACAATGTTTAGACCAGTTGAAAAAGTTGCAATGAATGTTAAGGCCAGTTGAACAATTTACATTGAATGTTTATACCAGTTTATAAAGTCATATTTAATGTTTAGGCCAGTTGAACAAGTTACATTGAATGTTTAGACCAATTAAACAAGCTTTATTGAATTTTTAGACCAGTTGAACGAGTTAAATTGAATGTTAAGACCAGTTGAACAATTGTCACATTCAATGTTTAGACCAGTTGAACAAGTTCCAATGAATGTTAAGACCAGTTGAACAATTTACATTGAATGTTTATACTAGTTTAGAAAGTCACATTCAATGTTTAGGCCAGTTGAACAAGTTACATTGAATGTTTAGACCAATTAAACAAGCTTATTGAATTTTTAGACCAGTTGAACAAGTTACATTGAATGTTAAGACCAGTTGAACAATTGCCACATTCAATGTTTAGACCAGTTGAACAAGTTGCAATGAATGTTTAGACCAGTTGAAAAACTTACATTGAATCTTTAGACCAGTTGAACAAGCTATATTTGAGTGATGAATATTCTGACATTACACTGGTGGTTCAAAATTCACGTTTCTCTGCCCACAAGGTACTAACGGATTTTTATATCTCAGATTATAGAAATATTTTAATGTTTCCTAAGTTAATTACTTAAATCTCGACATTTGTTTATTTTTTTGTTTCTCCCATCCCTTGGGAAAACTGAAATGATTAAAGTGGATTTTCTCCTGAATATTATTAAATTTCCCAACTCGGCCATGAAACCCTTGAAGTATTTTTTGATACTTGAAAGTAAGTAAAATGTGGAGGAAAAATAAGTTTAAAAGAAATAAATACCCTTGAATTTATTATATTAAATCAGTGCTTAGGATCTGGATCCACAAGATTTTGGCTTCCTGGATCCGGATCCGCAAAAATATGCGGATCCACGGATCCAGATCCGAGGGGTAAAATATCAACCAAAAACTTTAAAAAAAAGTTTTTTACTCCTAAACCCCAAATCTGAACTTCTGAAAAAGAGAGATTATTAAAATTTCCTCATTCTGAATGGTTCATCAAGTTTTAGGATAAAAATAAGCGAAAAAATAAAATTGAAAATTATTTTTTTGTTAAGGAAATTCAAAAGAAATGTAATTAAATATTATGATTAATGGAGAGAAGCAGTTAAATTACGTATTAACTAAGTCCAACCACTTCAACTTTGATGGGCGAACAAGAGAAGTGGTTTAACAATGTCTACGTAGTTGAACTACTAGGTTATACTGGCGGCAAGGTCGGAATACTTCAGAGCTTTGCTGTACGGAGGGATGAGAGAATCTTCACAATCAGAGGTAAATCAGACGTAATTTCAATGGAACACCGCATTTATTAAAGGGACTGTAAGCGTAATTTCAAATGACTCTACTTGCATAGATTGCAACTTCTGATTTACAATGATACTTTTAAAAGTTTTGTCTTGTGAAGTCTGTATTAGATATCAATGTTTATGATTTTGAAAACTGATTATTTTCAATTATGGTTTCCTCATAAAAGTGGCTTTTTCATTTCTACTGAGAAAACTGTTTAAGCTAGATTCTGATAAACTTATCTAGTATTTCTAAAGCATAAAATGCTCAATTCACTTTTATCGAGAAACCACAAAAAAATCAGTGAGTTTCCAAAAGCAAAAGCATGGATATCTTATTTACACTTGGATCAGACAAAGGTTTTATCAGTACCATTGTGAACAGGACATTGGCCTGTCTGTTTGTCTGTTTGTTTGTATCCAATAAACGTCAATACGGCTGAACCGATCGGGCCCAAATTTTTTTTGGGATATTACGTGACCACAAAGAAGGTTTATGAATGGTAAAAATTAAACAAAAATGTGTTTTAAAGGTTTTTAATTTTGTAAAAAAATTTAAATTCTTGAAAATCCGCGAATTTTTTTTTAAAAATCCGCAAACATTTTTTCTTCTTTGTTTTAAAATGTAAACAAAAAGAACATGTTCACAATTTAAATAGAAGATGGGCGCAAAGCGCCCTAAAAGCCTAGAAAGAAGGGCGNTTTAAATAGTATTGAAAAAAATACGCAACAACTGATACAAACGAAGCGGAAAATTGTTTGTTGCCTTTTCTCGGAAAAATTACAAATAGAAAGAAAAAGCTTCGAATTCTTAAGATTGACTTTATGCTTTCATGAATTTTTCATTGATATATATAGTGGGTTAATTAGTTAAAATAGAACTAGTTAGCGCAGCTTAATTTCAATCCAGAGCATTTGAGAGGACTTTTTTAATCATAATTGAGAATTTAATCGGGAAAAATCATAAATATTCTGCGCATTAGAAATCCTACAGGGGTGTATATTTTTTCGAAAAATCATTTTTCTTCCCACCCTTCCTTTTAAAAATCATTTTTTTCCAAAGAAATTCCAGGTTTTCCACATCATATTATATCGTTTTTACGTCTGAATTGAGAATTAAGGGACTTTTTAGAAAATTAAAAAAGAATCATTTAAAAAAAAATATATAACGCTAATATGAAAAATTTCTTTCAGAAAATACCAGGTTTTCGTCTATTACGTAAATATTTTGGCGTTCAAGCTTTGAAATAATCTAATATGATATGGTACGCTCTGTATGTGTGCTTTCAGGGGAAAATGAATGAATGTTTGAGTAGGAACTATCAAAAAGACTGAAAAAAAGTAGCCTTTGGATGTCAATTTTTCATTTTTTCCCTCAAAATATCATTCTGAAAATTTACACCCCTGAAATTCTATTTTTCAATATTTCATATTATCTTACTGTTCTTAAATATTTGCGTCATTTCAAATGTTAAAAATGATATTTTATAACTTTTCTACATCAAAGAAATTCTCAACTTTGTTGCACTAAAATTAGATATTCAAGAAGAAAATGAGTAGAACACCACCAAAAGTCAGAATTTTAAAAGAATAAAGGAAAAGATGAAAATGAATTTGAAAGTTTTGTAAACTTTGTTTAAAGGGAAACTAATTTAAGAGTATAATTTGTTTTCAATGAGTGTTTACTTTTTTCCGAGAAGGATTGCAGACTTTACAACTTTTTAATAATTTAGGCTGACTAAGATACTTCAACAGAAAAAAGACCTTTTACATGTTACACTCACCCAGACCAAATATAACGCCCGGTCTGGATTTAACGCTACATCGGTTTTATTTTCACTGAGCCTAAGAGCTGATTCATAAGATTGAGCCTTAAGCCTGGGTCTAAGGAATTAAGACTCGAGTCGAAGCTTTTAAATCGTGGGCTCAACTTTAGTAAGTGAGGTAAGGATAAGACAGCTAGAAATCAAGTAACCTTAAACATCTTAAAGAATGAAGGGGGGGGGGGCGTACTTGTTTTTAAATTTACTCTATTTTTGTTCAGAGCTGTTGCTAGCTGGGCTAAAGGGAATCCTGAGGCTGAAGTTTCTCAAGTTCTCAAGGAGATAAGACTCAGTCTTCTGAGTATACAGGTAGCTAGGGTTGGGACCAAATCCAAGAAAAAGGACTTAAAGGGTTATTTCAAGTGACCCTACATGCAAAGATGACAATGTCAGATTTACAACGGTACCCTTGAAACAAATCTTAATCTGATCAAAAATGGAGAAGATACAGTCTGTTTTAATTAAAGAAAACATGGATTTATAATTCATACTTGATCACACAAAGCTTTTAGTGGTACCGTTGTAAATCGAGAATTCTCAGTTTTGCATGGAAGTTCACTTAAAATTACGCTTACAGTCCCTTTTATAAGTGAAAAGAAGTTGAACTTCAGAGACTAAGTTGAACCACTTCTTGAATTGGAGCACAATAGAACTGGTTCAACTACGTTTACGGTTACGCTAATTTAAAAATCTGGTCCCTGGAAACCGGTTTTTAGGGCTTCACAAATTTTTTTTTGTAAATTGTGAAGATAGAGGCGGGGGAGGGGGGTAGGACAGTTAAGACGGATTACTCTACAAGTAGGTAAACAAGGAAGTAAGGAACAGTGAAACGTCTGGGGTTAGATTAATTTTTGCCATGTTAATTTGATAATTTCCCCAGGATAGATTTTGTAATTCTTATTTACATCAAGGGCTTACAGAAGGTGGTCCAAATTACAGTTTTATATATTTAGGATTTACTGAAGGTGGTCAGACCTACAGACCTAATACCTCCTGACGTACTTCTAGATGCAATTCAATCTCGGACTGAAAGCAAAGATACTGAATTAAGGTAAAAGAAGAGACGTTTGGAAAGTTATCTTAATCATTTAATCTTTTAATTAACATTTATTCACCTTTTAATGACCGGTAAGCAATTGAACTATTGTTTATTTCCCATTTTAGTCTTCTTCGATCATATTTGACCGTTAATGACCTCACCTGATCTTTGCAAATGGTCTTTGACCATCATTTATAATCATTGACCTCTATACTTAAATGACTCATTGATATTCTTGATTTACCGTTAGTTCCCGTCATTGGCCAATGATCAGCACTAATTGTCATTGACCGTATTTGATTGTCATTAACCACTATTGATTGTTATTGACCATCATTGCTCGTCATTGACAGCTATTTATCGTTATTGACCTACATTGCTTGCCATGGACAGCTAAAAGCCTCCAACGACAACGACTGCCATTTACCACTAACTATTGATTGTCATCAACCACTATTGATTTTCATTAACCATCATTGATTGTCATTTATCGTTATTGCTCGTTATTGTTCCTTATCGATCGTTCTTGCTTTTTATTTATCGTCTTAAACACTATTGATCGGCCTTGATCGCTAGTAATCGTCATTGACCGCTATGCATTTAGATACCGTGGATACAAGATACCAGAGGAGAATGTTGCACTCCCTCGGCATGGAGCTACTGTACTGGTTGGTGAGGTAGGACGCACCAATATTGTTGAAAGTGACTGTAATATTTCTCCTTTTCTATTTTAAAATTGATAATTTTTAATCGTTGTTTCACTTTTAAAGTGACTAGGAGGGTTTTATGCAAGAGGGGGGGGGGCTTCAGGTGTCCATAACCGGTCCGTTTCAAAATTGCTTTATTCTTTATTATAAATCTTTATTTGAGTATATTTTAGGTTAAGGATGCACTACTCAACGGAGATAACAAGGTGACAAATTATAAATTTTAATTTCTTTTATTTTGTAAAATTCATGTTTTACAATTTCTATCAATTAATACTTACTACTATGAACTATTTATGAATACAGAAAAAAAAACGCTTTGATGGCCATTTTAAACATTAACTGATTGAAACCCTTTTCCAATCTCCATTGATTTTTAATGATTAAAAATTGTAAACTTATCTTAATTTTACATTTTGTTTTGTTCAGAATTATGATATGGAGAGAGGGTTCTCTAGACATCCTATTGATGAAGCAGGAGATAAAGGTAGGCAGGCAGGAAGCCAGGCATGTAGAAACTTAAGCAGGAATCAGGGTTAGTAGGAAAATAGGCAGGAAGCCAGACAGGCAGGAATAAAGGCTGGAAGAAAATAGACAACCAGAAGTCGGGCAGCCAGACAGGAAGTAGAGCAGACAGACAGGAAATAATACGGTCAAGAAGCCAGACAGGTAAATAGTAGAGCATGAATCAATACAAGCTGTTTGAAGTAATACAGAGAGAGTAGTGTTAGGATTTGATAAACAACAATCTAAAATTTTCAATTTTATAAAAGAAAATATTTTTAAATCGTATTACTAGGGTGAAATGTTGGTTGTTCATCAGCCTTGCCACTGGGCTGCTATACACTATACAGTATTAATGAATTATTTTTATTGCAAAGTTTTTTATTTTATTTTATTTTCAAAGCTAAATATGTTTGTAAATTAACACGTTTCACTTTTATTCTATTCTATTATAAAGCTACGTAACTAACCACCACTACCCTAGGATGATCATTTTAGGTACTTTTACCTGACAGTTCACATGAGTTTTGGGGGGATTTTTCTTGCCTGGTTCATTGGATCCATAATTTACCAGATTCTTAATTCAATATAGAACTTGGATGTATGTGTATTGCAGTAACCCGTCCATAGGCTGATGATGAAGGATTCTTCTAAGGCCAGTTACGAAAGTAGAACCTAACCATTTTTTAAATTTTCAATTTTAAATATTTCGTTTTTTGCATCGGATTTTGTGGCAGGTATTGTGGTGAAGCTGGGGATGCCTTGTATACTTAACAGGATAAATCTACTCCTCTGGGATAGAGATCAAAGGAACATAAATCAATCAATCAAGTTGTTGATCAAGCAATCAATCAAAAAATGTCAACCAATGATAGCTTTTTCATGCTTTTCTGTGATCATTCTTACAAATAATGTTGGTTGACTGGTTGTTTGTTGGTAATTTGCCAGCTTCTTTATTCAAAATAAGAACTGGGAGTGAATGTATAGTAGTATCCCGTCTACGGACCAATGGTGAAGAAAACTTCTAAGGTCGATCTATCCATTTAATATGGTAGTGTACTATACTTTTCATAAGTAATGAACTAATTATTTGAATAATAAAGTTATAGATTCAACATATATATTATATACTTTTTTGTAGTGTCGGTTTTTTTTTCATATTTTTCAAACATGTTTTGGGCATTAGTTTTAAGAAGTTATTGGAAAAACTTATTTATTTTTGCCTAAGATCTTGCAACCTTTGGATCACTGTGCATACTCTGCCGCTCGGCTTTTAGTTAGATGGCTTCTTAGAAATCTGAAAAATTTATCCTCTTTTGAAATTTTTCACTCTAAAAGTTCAAGTTTGCCATAATAAGTTATCATTGTAAGAAAACAAATATTACTGAGCGATTTTTATCTTGACACAGGCTTCTGTCAAAACTATTTTGTTAAATTATTTGGTGAATTAAACTCTATGCCCTTGTTGGGGGTAGATTGAAAATATCTGCGTAGATTCACTATTTTTAACCAAACAATGTCTAAATGACTAAATGATGGGGATTTAAAGGTCTAGTTAGAACAGGGGCGGGGCAGTGCACCCTGCTGCCTGGGCGGTCTGGGGGGAACACAATGGGGCGTCTTGCAGATTTCACTTCCTTATGATTCCTTTAATGTCTCCATCATATCGGTTTTGAAAGGCAACCTTGTAGAGAATAAAATTTAAAATCATATTAGACTGCAAAGATTTTTTAGAGCCCCCGGCCTCCCTCCCTTTCACTTACCCCCAAAAAATTGAATTTATTTAAGCTAATATTAATTGATTTATTGGTTGATTGATTGATTGGTTGTTTAATTGGTTGATTGATTATTTGATGAGCGTAGAGCATACTCCTACTATATTGAAGTCTCCATGGATCAGAAGGATTGGATCCGAGTAGTTGATCATTCAAAACATCACTGTAGGCAAGTTTCAGACAAAACTTTTTTGGGGTACCGTTGTGAATCAGACATTGCCATCTTTGCATGGAGGGTCACTTGAATTTACCCTTAAAGTATATTTTTCTTATTCACGAATCACGGATATGTTGGGGCAAAAGTTTGAAAACGGGTTAAATTTTTTTTCATTTTCCCCCAAAAAGTAAAAATGATTTATAATAATAAAAAAATAATTACTTGTATATTAGATCTTGGCAGTATCTGTACTTCCCCGCACGAGTTGTTCGATACTTTCGTATTGTTGGTACACACAACACTGTAAACAAGGTAAACAAATAAACAGTGTTTAGAATCCCGACTCCTTGGATACGTAACATTCTGGCTTCCTGGCTTCCTGGATACGGATTTGGTCCGCAAAAAAAAATACGGATCAACCAAAAACTGTAAAAAAGTTTCTTTTGCTCTTAAAACCCAAATTTGAACTGTTAATAAAAGAGTTAATATTGAAATTTTCATATACCTGAATGTTTCATCAAGTTTTGGTATAAAATAAGCAACAAAACAAAAGAGAAATTATTTGAAAATTCTTTTTTTTGATAAAAAAAATCTCTAAATCTTAAAGAAATGGTCAAGGGCGGATCTGCATCAAATTGAAATTAATCCTAAACACAGCAAATACTTTTTATAGATAGCGAAGAGAAGTGAGGGGGGGGGGAACTAACACTTAATTTTAATCATTCATTAATCACAAAGAAAATAATCAAATACCTACTTACTTTCATATCATCGTTAAATATTTTTATCTGCAAAAATAAATTTTATCGTGAAATGATCCAATTTGGAGAAATCATGTACGTAGTAATACATCTACAATCTCATTGTTTAATTTTATCATTGAATGATCTAATGTGGAGAAACCATGTACGCAGTAATACATCTACAATCTCATTGTTTAATGGAAACTTTTAAAAAGCTCTTGGGGCACTTGGCTGGTTCTAAAATGAACTGCAGTCTTTTAGATAACAAAAGCATGTACATTGTTCACTGTTCAGTTAACATCAGAGACCGAATTTAAAGAATTTAAACCGCGTCGCTAAACCGTCAAAAACCGGTTTCGCGCCGGCTC
Organism: Eurytemora carolleeae; assembly: GCF_000591075.1. Classification (NCBI taxonomy): domain Eukaryota; kingdom Metazoa; phylum Arthropoda; class Copepoda; order Calanoida; family Temoridae; genus Eurytemora; species Eurytemora carolleeae. The sequence goes on along the minus strand of NW_019397000.1, from coordinate 126,795 downwards.
AAATCTCGAAACACTGAATACAACTTCAAGTGGAACCAACCATGTTCGAGCTCAAATTTTTTAAACTTGACCTCAGAATTAGAATATGGCCTTCTCAACATTATCTTTACAGTGCTGAGTTGAACACATTTAATGTACACAATAAACACTAAACAGTACTATCTAAACCCGGCTTCGTTTTGAAACCATGTTTTCCTGGTAAAAGTCAACTTACCCGACTTAGAACTTTTGATCAAAATTTAAAGCAAATCAGTCAAAGTGTTATCGTACATACAAACAAACAGACAGACATAGATTACTACTCTATATATTTAATTATACTATCTAGGTGTTCCATGTAGTAACCTTGGAAGCCCTTTACACTGAGCAAATTCAGAACCTGGATCTTGGTCTTATCATTCCACAGTCTAATGTTGCTACCCTGGACCATTCAGCTTTAGTTACAGAGGGGGTCTGCAGGTACAAATATTAGGGGTGTAGTTACAGAGGGGGTCTGCAGGTACTAATATCAGAGGTATAGTTACAGAGGGGGTCTGCAGGTACAAATATCAGGGTATATTTACAGAGTGGATCTGCAGGTAGTTCTTCCAGTGAATAAAAAGGTTTGGCAAGGTTTAGTCATGTTTTTAACCATGCCACCTGTGAAATCGTTGACTTGTGGAGATGAGTTCTTCTCATTGATAAATAAAGCTTAAGCAAGCAGTAAATGGTTGCCGTCAGCTATATTATTTCAGCAATATTTCTGCTAGTAACGGTCAAAATTTAGATGAGTCATCTCTTGTTTGTTACTTCTAGTAGTGTAATTAGTCGCTTTCCTACTACTAAATCTAGCGACAAGATGATGAACTAAATTATCAGGTCGAGGAATGCACTACTCAATGGAGATACAAGTAACTATGACTGGGACAGTGGATATACTTGTCATCAGGTATCAGAATACGTAGATTTGATCAAATTCCAGACATTAGTTGATAGTTTCAATACTGAATTGTTTGATTGATAGATTGATTTCTTTGATTTGTATATCTTGTAATTGATTGATTGATTAATTTAGTATTTTTCTTGGGGCTATCGTAGTACAGCTAGAATAGCCCTATGCTCTTGACAGTGTGGTTTGTTTGATTGATTTATTGGTGTCTTTGATTGGTGTATCTTGTAATGATTGACTGATTGATGGATTGATTAATTTATATTGGTTATGGTGCTATATAGAATACAGCTTGTACAGCCTTATGCTCTGAGTAGTATGGGGTGGATTGATTTAATATTCAAATTGATTGATCGATTGATTTCTCTTGTGATTGATAAATTGTTTTAGCTTGGTTCTGGTGCTATAGTTGTACAGCTGGGACAGCCCTATGCTCTGGACAGTATGCGCTTGCTTCTCTGGGACTGTGATGACCGGAGCTATAGCTACTATATTGAGGTAAATTGGGAAATAAAATATTATAGGGACTGTAAGCGTAATTTCTCCTTGCAAACTCCTTGCAAAGATGGCATCCCCGATTTACTAAGGTACTCATTAAACCTTCGTCTGGTAAAAAAGATGTTGAATACAATGTTTTTTTTTTTTAGGTTTAAAAGTGCTTATTTCGAATAATTTCTGAAATTTTCCTTAAATAGAACTTTAGTGACTTAAGTAGAGAAACCACAGTTAAAAATAATCAGTTTTTTAAAATTTTAACCATTGATATCTAATTGTTCAGACTAAGCTTTTAAGGGTACTGTTGTGAATCGGAAATTGCCATCTTTGCATGGAGGGTGACTTGAAATTACGCTTACACAATTTTTAAGAATGTATTAAATTTAAAAAAAACTCAAATTTTATTTGCTTCATCCATTTTGTCTTTATTCTTTTTGGAGGATGAGCATTTGGACTATAAAGAATATTATTTTGAAAGGTTTTTCTTCTTCGTTGATATCGAGAAAATAAATGATTGAGGAAAAAAATGAATTTTTATAAATTGTTTTTTCCTCAAATAAACCATATCACTCTTGCTCTGTCTTAGGTATCAACTAACCAGCGTGAGTGGGAGGTAGTGTGTGACCGTACACGTGAAGCTTGTAGATCCTGGCAGCTGGTCACTTTCAAGCGCAGGCCGGTCGTATTCGTCAGGTATGGATTAGTTAAAGAGAATAGATAAGTTTAGAGTGGAATTAAGTCGAAAAAAGTGTATAAACTGCCATTTGTTGTACTGTTTCCATTCTGCAGGTGTACTTTGGAACATCTTTTTATAGAAAGAAAATTCTTGAAAATTATTTTATTTCCTCAATATCAATTCTCTGATATTCTGTGATGCATTCACCGAGTTCATTTCAGCATAAGCTATACTTTATATTTCCGAGTTCATAACCCTATCAATTTTCTTTAAATAAATTTATTGTAATAATTTTTTCACGACTAAATTTGAATAATAAGAAAGAAAAGAGAACAATTCGTTTACTTGATTGACAAGTGCAAATTGACTATTTTTCTGCTAATAATCTGCCTTTTATACATTTTAAACATTTATGTATAAAACTTCGCTGATTTTCATGTTTTATTGGCGGATTTCCAAATTAAGTTAAAATTTATTGGAGGCAAAATTTTGAATTCTGCCGGACATAGCGCTATCCTGGGGTCATGTGCTAGTTAGCACACATTTGGGCCTGATAGGTTCAGCCGTTTTTTACGTTCATTTGGTTCAATAAGTCTAATCAATTTAGATAAAACTGTGTAACAATTTACCGGGATGGGTCATGGCATTACTGGGAACTGGGGAGTGAGGTGTGTGCGATTGCCTCTTTACTATGATGCCTGACGGGGACTGCGAGATTTTACTAATCATATTTTTGCCGAAAAAAAATCCTTTCTGAAGAAACTAGACAGTTTATGGAAATTCGTAATTTAGAAATTCATTGAAATACGACTTAATTTATTTACAATATTCTGCTTGATTATCTTACTGTGGCATAATGCCCCCCCCCCTTTCTTTGGACAATATTTATGAAACCCTCCTGTTTATATTGGGACTTAGAATGTTATTTCAAGTGACCCTGGCCTCGTTGCAAATGGTCCCTTGAAACCTATATCTGATGATAATGTGGAAGATATTGTCGTTTTTCTAGGTTCATACGTATTAAGTTGCGAGTTTTTCTTAATGTTTTTTGTGACTTTTGAAAAGAAACCGCAACTAATTCATACTCAATCAGACAAAGCTTTTACGTGTATCGTTGTGACTCGGACATTGCCATCTTTGCATGGGGGAGGTCACTTGAAATTACGCTTAGAGTCTCTTTACTGTGTATTTTTACCAAGGACGATGCTGAGGGAAGAGAGCAAAGTTTAGATTCTGAGGAACAAGCACCTCTTCAGCCAATTAATGCGCTTCGCGCCCTCCAGCCTCCTCCTAATCCTCTTCAGCAGCCTCAACAGCCTCTGCAGCTGTTACCACAACAATTTAATCCACAAGGACAGGTTCAAAAACTTTAATTATAGTTTTTTATTTGTTTCACTTACCTGAGAATTTATCTTCAAACGGGGAGGGAGTGGGGGGGGGGGTTAAGGGACATTAGGGAGTCGTAATTTCAAGCGATCAGCCATTAGTAGAGTGGCAGGCCCGATTCATCCCTTTAAAAAAGTACCAATGTGGAAGATAACGTCGTTTTTCTGGTTTGAAAAGTGTTAATTTCCTTAATTGTTTGCTATAAAGACATCAATTGAAAATAATCCAATTTTTAGCTAGAAAAACTAGGATATCTCATTTACTTAGCATATGACAGCTTTAAAGGATACGGGTTTGAATTGGACATTTTACTTTTTAAATGAATTTTAGAGTTCGTTAAAAACATTGACATCTATAATTGATCNTATTTGTTCAGGGCTGGGAGACATCGGAGGAATAATCAGAGTTCCTCTAGTTCTGTTTCCGATGTTTAAAATTTAAATCAATTCCACTGGATCAAACGGATGGTTAGATCAATTCCACTGGATCAAACGGATGGCTAGATCAATTCCACTGGATCAAACGGATGTTCAGAACATTTACACACGATCAATTGAAACCAGATCAAACGGATTGTTAGATTAATTGAACTTTAACAAATGGATGTTCAAATCAATTGAACCAGATCAACGGATGTCTAGATATCAATTTGACTTAATCAAAGGATGTTAAGATCAATTATAAACAGATTAATCGGTTTTTAAATAAAATCAAACCAAGATCAATCAAATTGCTTCCAGATATAAAGTCAATTTTCTATAAAGAATCCAAGGTTTTGCGACCCCCTATGCTTTTTTAATGATCATTCTATTTACATGCTTACAAGGACAGGAAAAATGTTAAATATTTATAATTAAAGTTTAAACATGTCCTCTCAGTCCCAGATATATGCAACACAATACTTAAAGTTTATTTCTTAGTTTGATTTTTATCATGCAAAAAAATGTTCGTAATTATTGAATGAATTTAATGATTGAAACTTTGTGTTTAGAAAGATATTCACTAGTGACTAAACAAGACTTCATTAATTTCAAACCAAATTTTAAAAAAATCCTTTCTTTCTAAACTGGAAGATACATTCATAAAGACAATAAACTTCACACAAAAAACCATAATTATTTCAAACAGCTTGTTTGGTAGTTTTGAATGATTTATATTTTATAGTGGAACATGTCTAAAATTTGATCGTGTGGTTCGAAATTTCAGGCCGAATTCAAAGAAATTTAGCCGCGGCTTTAATTTGAGACGCGGCTCAAATATGGTTTGTTCCACTTAAAATTGTATTTAATGTTTCAAGATTTAAGCCGGCGCTCAATTGAAACTGTTCCTTTTTTGCGGATTTGAGACGCAGTACAAATTCATTGAATTCGGACTCAAGGCTGAAAAACCAGGACAGGGGACTTGAAACTCCAATCCACTACCGGAGTCATAGGCCATCCCTACAAATTGTGATTTAGTTTAATTTGATCAATTTAATGCAGACCACAAAAGTTTCATTTGTGATAAGATTTGAAACAAGTTCTGTCTTACAGTATTACATTTTGAATTTGACAATAATCATTTATATCAATTATAAATTTATATATTATTCACTCAGTTATAAAATTATAAAATTTATTATTGTAAAATTTATATTTAGTTTTATTAATGACATTTTAATTTCCAGTGACCCTTATTTTAAAAAGAGAAAGGCCCGATTCACAACAGTATCCTTCAAATCATTAGCTGATCTTCAATGTGAAAGAAATTGTGGTTTTTTAGCTAGAAAAATGTCCAGTTTTGGTTAGACCTAATTTTGGTAATATATTAGTCCAATCGATATAGCATTGTATCTGTAATTGTTATCAAACGTAACTTTTATACAGTAGAAATATCCAAACAGAGGATTAAGAAGAAAATCAAAAGTGTGTACATTTGATAATCAGATTAAGCGATCGAGATTAAGGATATCTCATTCTAAAGTTTTCAGCTCAGTTTTGACAATTTACTCCATCGGTTTTAGCTGTATAGTATATATCGTAAATCCTCAAGTATTTTTTATAAATAAACCAAAATCGAAGATGATCCACTTTCAANATTAAGGGTACTGTTTTGAATCTTAAAAATGAAGGGTCGCTAAAAATTAAGTCTTCAGTCCCTTTTAAGAAATCAAGTATAGGAATTTTCGGTTTCGATAATCAAATTTTATTTCAGGTCAAAATGGCGGGAAAAGCTAAACTTTCTCTTGATCAAATAAAAGCGTTTAACATTGCTGCCGTTAAATTCGAGACTCAAGGAGCAGACAAGTAAGTTACAAAACAAAATAAAAACAAATTTATTTATTTATTATCTTTATTTTTATGGTAAATAAGGTTGAGTCTCTTTAGTAATTACCAATTATTGTCCAAATGTCTGCAAGAGGGAGGGAGTGCACACGACATCGTTTTGTAATTACCACCACTCAAATGTGTAAAAGTAAGTAAGTAAGTTGTATCCTCTATATGTATTTGTTCCTTTGGTTGGTATTTTTATTCTTAATTATGTACTTCTTTGCGTTAGAAAAGAAATATATGGAATTTCCTTTTTTTTTAAAAAAAACTTCATGTTGAACGAGTCAACTTGTACTCGTCTTGTGTCATTAGATGTGCTATTTACATCTAAAGGAGGGAGAAAAATGGGGACAAATAAGAATAAAAAAGTTTATTTTAGAAGCTTGGAAGATGTTGATAAGATCGTTAATGCTCTCTCACAGATCAATAGTACTGAGGTAAACACTAAATTATCTCTTCTTGATCTTACAGATCAATTGAGTAGAGATAAACATCTTTTCTTGATCTCACAGATCAATTGAGTAGAGATAAACATCTTCTTGATCTCAAAGATCAAAGATCCGTTATGTTTGTCAATGAATTGAACGCTTCGGATGGGACAATTGTCATATATGATTGTAAATTAATTTTTTCAACAATATTGAAATGTTGAATGTTAAGGTTTGGAATTCATCGTCTCCTGATATATCTGATCTTTTATTCAACTGTGGTCAACTTATACAAGTACTAGACTACAAGTAAGTAGTGCTTGTCTTTCTATTTGATCACTTTTTTAACATTTAAGCTGTGATATGTGTTTTTTTGAAAGAGCTGTCCCCCTTTTGATAAAATGTTTATCCCCAGATGTCAGGAATGACTGAAATTCTTGGGGTTTTTTTTCTACATTAATTTCCCCCAGCTCATAATAATTTATTCCTGCCCAGAAAATCAGGCTGTTGAAAGTTTTCCAAAGCATTAAAAAAATATAATGTTCTGATTTAATAAGGTGTGGGACTACATGGAATCTGATAAGTCTACTGTACAAGATAAGAGATTCATCAATTTTGAGCCAGGTTAGGAAAAACGAAAAAGAAACAGAAAAATACAAGGAAAAAAAACTCTATAAAGACAGTGAAAAGACGAAAAAACAAGGAAAAAGACAAGAAATAAATAATAAAAAAAACACAGAAAAAAAAATATAAATTAAAAGACACAATAATAAGAAATGAGAAAAAGACACGGAAAAAACACATTTGTAAAAGAGACTAAGCAGAAAAGAACAAGAGACAAAAAAAGAGGCAAAGAAGAGACAAAAAGGAGACCAAAAAAGAGGCAAAAAGGGGACCAAAAAGAGGCAAAAAGGGGACCAAAAAAGAGACAAAAAGGAGACCAAAAAAGAGAAAAAAGGAGACCAAAAAAGAGACAAAATAAAGACAAAAAGGAGACGAAAAAAGAGACAAAAAGGGGACCAAAAAGGGGACCAAAAAGAGGCAAAAAGGAGACCAAAAAAGAGGCAAAAAGGGGACCAAAAAAGAGACAAAAAGGAGACCAAAAAAGAGGCAAAAAGGGGACCAAAAAGAGGCAAAAAGGAGACCAAAAAAGAGGCAAAAAGGGGACCAAAAAAGAGACAAAAAGGGGACCAAAAAAGAGACAAAAAGGAGACCAAAAAAGAGACAAAAAGGGGACCACAAAGAGGCAAAAAGGGGACCAAAAAAGAGAAAAAAGGAGACCAAAAAGATACAAAAAAGAAACAAAAAAGAAACAAAAAAGAAAAAAAAGAAAAAAAAGAGACAATAAAAGACGAAAAAATTACTAACAGACGGAAAAGAGGCAAAAAGATTGATTTAAGAGTTAAAGATCTAATTGTTTACATTTTCAGAAAGCTGGTCAACTGCTTCCTGTCCTTGCTAGGTACAGTAGTTTATTGATTAATATTTATTGAGTTTCAACATATTAGAGATGCTTATTTGCATAAGGCCCATTGAGTCAAAAATCTTCAATTTTCACTTCCAGGATATCATATCATATACTTGCTGTTCAGGTCATTATATTTCTAATGATCTTCCATTAGAATAGTTGCATCATTAGATGTTCATAAACATACCTTTTCATTCATTGTCTAAGCAAGAGATATTCTTGTTTTTCTATCTAAAAACATTGCGTTCTATCTAAGTGAGTTTTGTCCAGAATATCTTACAAAAGTAAATGGATTAAAGGTACTGTTGTGAATCTGGGCATTCAACTCTTTAAATAAAGGGCCACATTAAACTTAGTTGATATTTGAGATCTATTTGTATTTATTGGATTTTGTTTAGATTGCTTCACAGTATTCCCAGCACTACTCATACTGTTATGTGGGGAGGGGAAGCACTGCGCGAATCTTGCGAGCGAGCAGGGGGAGCCCTCCGCAATTTTTTTAAGGAATTCGCATACAGAGTGAGTATTTTCATTGCTTAAAATAGCTAATTACTCTTAAAATATGTAAAAATATTGCCACCTTAGAACTGTATTTTTAAATTAGGTCGAGGATATCCCATTTTAGAAAAATACAAATAGAAATGTATTTGTATTTCTGATTTTTTGTCAACATTTTATTTTTTAAACATGCCAATAAGAATTCAAAGTAGAATGTATTTTTGCTTTTGTAAAATTTCTGAAAAATGTCACAAAATTTCAGACCCCTACTATCGTTTTGATGTCGCTGTAATGTGTTTGAATGCTGAAATTATGATAAACTTAATTTTAAGATAGGAAAGAATCATATTCAATTACTTACAGTGTTGGTTAAAAATCCACAGTAAACTTTAAGTTGGTCTCTAGAAAAAAGGGGGGGGGTCAAAAGATACTCTTGACCACCTTTTTCCAAAGAGGGGGTCCTCGACCCCTTGATTCCCCTCCTGTATCCGCGCCTGCCGGGTTACATACTTTGTGCCAAATCCTTAGATAGGATAAATTTCTGAGTACCGGATTGAACGGGTTTCATTAACACGATGGCGGTCTGATGAGGGAGTGCACACTACATCGTTTTGTAATCACCACCACTCAAATGTGTTCTGCGGCATGCGCGCTCCTATATATTTAATCACGACCTTCTCACTAAAACATTGTTGGGTGTTAATAATCACATATTAATGTGGTATGCCCTCTATGCGAGCACTTGTCTTGTATCCACTTTATGTATTTGTTCCTTTGGTTGGTATTTTTATTCTTAATTATATACTTCTCTGCGTCGTGTTAGAAAAGAAATTATATGGAATTTACTTTTTTTGCGCTGGTTGAAATAAACTTCATTTCGAACGAGTCAACTTGTACTCGTCTTGTGTCATTACATCTGTTGGAGGAGGGAGTTTAAAATGGGGACAAATACGAATAAAAAGTTTATTTTAGAAGCTTGGAAGATGTTGATAAGATCGTCAATGCTCATCTTAT
>NW_019397000.1:103656-117248 GCF_000591075.1 Eurytemora carolleeae | reverse complement strand
TATTCATTTATTCATTTAAGAGACAAAAAAGGGGACCAAAAAGAGGCAAAAAGGAGACCAAAAAAGAGGCAAAAAGGGGACCAAAAAGAGGCAAAAAGGGGACCAAAAAAGAGACAAAAAGGAGACCAAAAAAGAGAAAAAAGGAGACCAAAAAAGAGACAAAAAGGGGACCACAAAGAGGCAAAAAGGGGACCAAAAAAGAGAAAAAAGGAGACCAAAAAGATACAAAAAAGAAACAAAAAAGAAACAAAAAAGAAAAAAAAGAAAAAAAAGAGACAATAAAAGACGAAAAAATTACTAACAGACGGAAATGAGGCAAAAAGATTGATTTAAGAGTTAAAGATCTAATTGTTTACATTTTCAGAAAGCTGGTCAACTGCTTCCTGTCCTTGCTAGGTACAGTAGTTTATTTATCAATATTTATTGAGTTTCAACTAGAGATGCTTATTTGCATAAGGCTCATTGAGTCAAAAATCTTTAATTTTCACTTCCAGGATATCATATCATATACTTGCTGTTCAGGTCATTATATTTCTAATGATCTTCCATTAGAAGAGTTGCATCATTAGATGTTCATAAACATACCTTTTCATTCATTGTCTAAGCAAGAGATATTCTTGTTTTTCTATCTAAAAACATCGGGTTCTATCAAAGTGAGTTTTGTGCAGAATATCTTACAATTGTAAATGGATTAATCTGGTCATTCAATTCTTTAAATAAAGGGCCACATGAAACTTATTTATTGGATATTGTTTAGATTGCTTCACAGTATTCCCAGCACTACTCACAATAGAACAGTTAAACTACTAGATCTTCTGCAGTACATTGTACAGGTATACACTAGATCTTCTGCAGTACATTGTACAGGTATACACTAGATCTTCTGCAGTACATTGTACAGGTATACACTAGATCTTCTGCAGTACATTGTACAGGTATACACTAGATCTTCTGCAGTACATTGTACAGGTATATACACTAGATCTGCAGTACATTGTACAGGTATACACTAGATCTTCTGCAGTACATTGTTCAGGTATACACTAGATCTTCTGCAGTACATTGTACAGGTATATACACCAGATCTTCTTCAGTAATCGTACAGGTATACACTAGATCTTCTGAAGTACATTGTAAGGTATACACTAGATCTTCTGCAGTACATTGTACAGGTATACACTAGATCTTCTGGAGTACATTGTAAGGTATACACTAGATCTTCTCCAGTACATTGTACAGGTATACACTAGATCTTCTGCATTACATTCTACAGGTATACTCAAGATCTTCTGCAGTACATTGTAAGGTATACACTAGATCTTCTCCAGTACATTGTACTGTTATAAACACTTTATCTTCTGCAGTACATTGTATAGGTATACACTAGATCTTCTGCAGTACATTGTACAGGTATACACTAGATCTTCTGCAGTACATTGTACTGTTATAAACACTTTATCTTCTGCATTACATTTAACAGATTTATACACTTTATCTTCTGCAGTACATTGTACAGGTATATACACTATATCTTCTGCAGTACATTTGGCATGTAAACACTAATATACTGAAAAGATAACACGCGTTTTACGNAATTTCAACTGACAATCCGTGTGTAGAGTGTTAAAGGGACTACTGTTATGTGGGGGGGGGGAAGCACCGAGCGAATCTTGCGAGCAAGCAGGGGGAGCCCTCCGCCATTTTTTTAAGGAATTCGCATACAGAGTGAGTATTTTCATTGCTCAAAATAGCTAATTACTCTTACTAATATGTAAAAATATTGCCACCTTAGAACTGTATTTTTAAATTAGGTCGAGGATATCCCAATTTAGAAAAAAGGGACCCTTTTCTGATTTTTGTAAACATTTTATTTTTAAAACATTCCAATTAGAATTCCAAGTAGAATACATTTTTGCTTTTGTAAAATTTCTACATCGTTTTGATGTCGCTGTAATGTTACAAAAAACAATAATAATGTCTATCAATGCTGAAAGCATGATAAACTTAATTTTTAAGATAGGAAAGAATCATATTCAATTACTTACAGTGTTGGTTAAAAATCCACAGTAAACTTTAAGTTGATCTCTAGAAAAGGGGGGGGGTCAAAAGATACTCTTGACCCCCCATTTTTCAAAGAAGGGGGTCTTCGACCCCTTGATCCCCCTCCTGTATCCGTGCCTGCCGGGTTACATACTTTGTGCCAAATCCCTAGATAGGATAAATTTCTGAGTACCGGATTGAACGGGTTTCATTAACACGATGGCGGTCTGATTAAATATTATATTGAATATCTGAATATTTTATTAAATATCTGAATATAGTGGAGATGATGAGAAGATGAGATTTATGTCTGCTGTAATCCTCTCCTCTCTTCTCAGGTCAGGGTATACAAATACAAGGTTGTTTTTTTAGAAAAAGAGTCCTTTTTAATATACTATTTTGAGAACCCAGTGTTGCCCAGGGTACTCATAGTTAGTCCCGCCGTTTACCCCTGCTTGGTAGTAAATTACGATTTTAGCTATTTTTCTCATACAAGTGGACCCACTCAACTTAGAATCTTAAAACCTAAGCACATTACCGTGGTTTTCCCGAGTTCCCCTATAAAAATTTGAGGCAAATCGGTTAATAGGCATGGCTCAAATTTGGTCGTGTGGCAAGGAACTTCGCGCTTTACAAAAAAACTGTTGATGAGAGATGGGATATTTTAATAATAGGAAGAAGTCCAGACTGAAAAACCAGGACACGGAAAGGACTTGAACCTCCAATCCATTACTGGAGTCCATTGTCATCCCCGCCCTTTGTGATTTGATTTGATTTGAATAGGTTCCTGAGTTATGATCGGACAAACAAACAGAGATTACAACTTAATATACATAGATTTTACTCATAAAATGGTGGGTGGTATCTGTGATTGGTACAATGGTGGAATGTCAGTAGGTGGTCCGTTGTAATCAAGAAACAAATTCACCATATTTTTCTCCAAACTGAAGTATTACAAATAGTAACCCTAAACTTAAGATTTGATTTATTACAGTCATTTCGAGTCTGAAGTCTGATTTGGTTTTTTTTGTTAGAAATATCCTGGGTATTAAAGAGTATTCTCTACACAGGGGGTTTTAAAATAAAGTTGGTATTTTTAAATAAGCTGGGTGTTTCAAAATAATCTGGATGCTCTAAAACAAACTGGGGTTTCAAAGTAAACAGGGTGTTTCAAAACAAACTGGGTGCTTCAAAGTATACAGGGTGTTTCAAAATATACAGGGTGTTTCAAAATATACTGGCTGTTTCAAAACAAACTTTGGTGTTCCATAATTAACTGGGTGTTGCTAAATGAATTAACAGTGTGTTTATTATTTTAGGAAGAATATCCTGGTTGTAAAGATGCTGCTAACCCTTCATAACCAGGATGTAAGTTGATTGATTTTGAAGGGACTGTATATGTAATTTCAACTGTCAATCCGTGTGTAGAGTGTTAAAGGGACAGTAGAGTGTAGATATAATATCAACTGATAATCCGTGTGTAGAGTGTTAAAGGGACTGTATATGTAATTTCAACTGTCAATCCGTGTGTGGAGTGTAAAAGGGACTGTATATGTAATTTCAACTCTCAATCCGTGTGTAGAGTGTTTAAGGGACTGTATATATAATTTCAACTGACTATCCGTGTGTAGAGTGTTAAAGGGACTGTATATATAATTTCAATTGACTATCCGTGTGTAGAGTGTTAAAGGGACTGTAGATATAATTTCAACTGACAATCCGTGTGTAGAGTGTTAAAGGGACTGTAGATGTAATTTCAACTGGCAATCCGTGTGAAGAGTGTTAAAGGAACAGTAGATGTAATTTCAACTGTCAATCCGTGGTGAAGAGTGTTTAAGGGACAGTAGATGTATATCAACTGACAATCCGTGTGTAGAGTGTTAAAGGGACTGTAGATATAATTTCAACTGACAATCCGTGTGTAGAGTGTTAAAGGGACTGTAGAGTGTAGATATAATTTCAACTGACAATCCTTTAAGGGACTGTAGAGTGTAGATATAATTTCAACTGACAATCCATGTGAAGAGTGTTAAAGGGCCTGTAGATGTAATTTAAACTGACTATCCGTGTGTAGAGTGTTTAAGGGACAGTAAATGTAATTTCAACTGACAATGTGTGTGTAGAGTGTTTAAGGGACAGTAGATGTATATCAACTGACAATCCGTGTGTAGAGTGTTTAAGGGACTGTATATGTAATTTCAACTGACAATCCGTGTGTAGAGTGTTAAAGGGACTGTATATGTAATTTCAACTGACAATCCGTGTGTAGAGTGTTAAAGGGACTGTAGAGTGTAGATATAATTTCAACTGACAATCCATGTGAAGAGTGTTAAAGGGACTGTAGAGTGTAGATATAATTTCAACTGACAATCCGTGTGAAGAGTGTTAAAGGGACTGTAGATATAATTTCAACTGACAATCCGTGTGTAGAGTGTTTAAGGGACAGTAGATGTATATCAACTGACAATCCGTGTGTAGAGTGTTTAAGGGACTGTAGATGTAATTTCAACTCACAATCCGTGTGTAGAGTGTTTAAGGGACTGTAGATATAATTTCAACTGACTATCCGTGTGTAGAGTGTTTAAGGGACTGTAGATATAATTTCAACTGACAAGCCGTGTGTAGAGTGTGTATGGTTATGGTGGCTTCTTATAATTTTTAATAATATTAAATGACATTTACAAATATCCGGATTCTAAGACATTTAATTTCAAGACTTATCAAAACTCACATTCACAATTCCTGAAAAGCCCCCCTTCCCCCTCTTGTTAAAAGATAATGTTGGCAGAAAGGTAGGAATGCTTTGCTAAAATAGGGAAATTAAATGATTTTTAGGAGGAAATAAAAGAATTTTTAGGAACAAAGTGTCTATTTTTCACTCTACCCCATCTTAAAATATATACCCATATTCTATTTAAATAGGAGTTGGTAAATATTTTAATGTAGATAATATAACATATTCTAATATATACCTCTATTCTGATTATATAGGAGTTAGTGAATATCACTGATGTAGATAATATAACATATTCTAATATATACCCCTATTTTTATTATATAGGAGTTAGTGAATATCACTGATGTAGATAATATAACATATTCTAATATATACCTCTATTCTGATTATATAGTAGTTAGTGAATATCTTTAATGTAGATAATCCAACATATTCTAATATATACCCCTATTCTGATTATATAGGAGTTAGTGAATATCACTGATGTAGATAATCCAACATATTCTAATATATACCTCTATTCTGATCATATAGGAGTTAATAAATATCTTTAATGTAGATAATCCATCATATTCTAATATATACCTCTATTTTGATTATATAGGAGTTAGTGAATATCACTGACGTAGATAATCCAACATCATTGATCATGGAGACAATTCTAGTTAGAAGAGAACAGGTAGGTGATTTTAGAGCTAACATTTTCTTGAAAAGTCACCCACATTTCTACTTGGCNCCCTCCATCATTCAAATGATACTTTTCCCAAGAACCTAGGGTTTATTCGTTGAATTAGGGAAAATTAATAATTTTGTGGTAAAAATTAAAAAAATAAAATAGAAAGTATCAAAAAGGACGAAAAAACGCGCCTTTTGATGTCCAATTTTCCCCCCCCAGATTATTAAAAATCATTCTTCAAATAAAATACCTCTTGGCAGATTTTGGAGATTTCTTTTTTTTAAATTCATTCAATATTGACAGCAATTGAATTGGAATTTAAGGAACTGTCAAATAACCCTCCAATTTTAAACCTGTCATGTAAAATTCTTCTGATATTGTTCACTTGTAAATGAACTTGTTTGTATCTGTACCTTCTGATACTGTTTACTTGTAGATGAACTTGTTTGTATCTGTTTACTGATATTGTTTACTTGTAAATGAACTTGTTTGTATCTGAAACTCCTGATATTGTTTACTTGTAAATGAACTTGTTTGTATCTGTAACTCCTGATATTGTTTACTTGTAGATGAACTTGTTTGTATCTGTACCTCTTGATATTGTTTACTTGTAGATGAACTTGTTTGTATCTGTTCCTCCTGATATTATTTACTTGTAGATGAACTTGTTTGTATCTGTTTACTGATATTGTTAACTTGTAAATGAACTTGTTTGTATCTGTTTACTGATATTGTTTACTTGTAAATGAACTTGTGTGTATCTGTACCTTCTGATATTGTTTACTTGTAGATGAACTTGTTTGTATCTGTNCAGGTATCTTGATATTTAAACCCGAATCCAGTGGCTCTGCAACATGTTAGCTTCCTAGATGGGGGCTTTTCATATCCGTCCCTTATATTATCTTGTTGTTAACATTTTTAATTTTTTTTTAGTTTTTAACAATATATATAAATTAGATAGATGATGGTCAAAGGAATTAAACAGGGTGCTCACACGTCTGCACACACCCTGTCATTGTTCTTGTTGCACTTCATTTTCTGCACTTCACTCTTGTTTTCCTGTGCTTCAATTTTCCATCATGTTATTGGTTAAATTTTTAAAGTAATGTTTTTTGGACGTCCCGATAACCACTAATAAGTATTCAGTTCTGGAATTTTGCTGGACACCCTGTTCCGTGTTTTATTTTGCAGGCCAGGCATTTCATTTTTCTTATTGCATTTACCAGGAATCCTGACTCATTACAGCTGATAAATTAGAAGGAAGAGGTGGAAAGGGGCCCATGGCGGGTGTACGTTTGGAGAGGGTTAGGAAGAGGAATTTTTCCTGAAAAAAATCCTACTTGTTCCGTGATTTATAGTCATTTCCGACTTGTGTGGAAATGATGAACTCGTATAGTGTTGCACCACATTATGCATATGAGGAGTACAAATATACTTTTTTTTTGAAACTCTGGATTAGATCTAACGTATCACTCCATTCTTCACCAAATCTTCTCAGCGAAATCTAATTTTTTAGTTTTTATTGCGTATTTGGAAAATCTCCCTGTATTAAAAAAAATTTAAAATACGATATATAAATTTTTATGGCGACATCTGCAAAGAACAAATGGAGCCCTTTCCGATGCGTCCCCCCCCCCTCCCCCAATAAAAGAGATAAAAGAGTTGAGAGCAGGATAAGTGAAATCCGGTATTAGCGTGTACTTCATTCCTGATTTTTGAGTTTCTGTATTCCTTCTTCCAGCTGAGATTTATGGCAGAGAAAAGCTGAAAATGAAGTTTTACTATTTATTTCCTTTTTTCCTTTATCTTGTCTGGGATGAATCCTGCATTCCACTCAGCGCTTAAACTACTCCAAATCCTGGGACCGCTTTCATCCATGCTCCCGGCTCCGTTTCACGGAGAAGGAACTTGGGAGGACCTCTCCTGTGAGCGAATAGGATACGACTGGTATCTTATCTTATCTATCTTAATGGCCAAATGTCATCCTAAACACCGATTTTTGATCGTAAACTCCAGTTTCTTCATTAAACTTGGCTAACAAAGACAAAGACAAAGAATATTTTGGAAATGAGTTTTTGGTAAAACTTATCTAGAAGAAAGTAATTAATTTTTGAAAATTAAATTTTTATATCCCTGTGTGGTTATGAAGGGTTAAGTTTTTGGTTTTTAAATTAATACGATGATTATTTGACTATTTTTTTACTGTTATTGAATCATTATTTGTTTATTATTTAATTGTAAATTAAATATAATTCAATTATAATTTAATTATTATTTTATTATTCTTTAATTATTCTTTGATTGTAAATTGAATATAATTTAGTTACAATTTGATTATTGTTTAATAATTTCTATTTGTTCTTAGAGAGGGTGATAGACTGATGTTTAATTTCTTCAAGGACTTTATTCAAGATATTAGGTAAACATTAGCAAGTATTCTAAATTCTGTTGAATTTTGGTTTGATTTGATTTTATATATATTTTTTGGTTTAATATGTTTTAAACTTACTATGTTTTAATTTGTAATATGTTTTAAATTTGGTTTGATTACTACTGGGTTGGGTTTATTTAGTTCTCGGCCCGGTGTCACGTGATAATCAGCCCGGGCGTGAGATAAGGTCCGAGCTACTGCATTTTTTAATAGCTTTGACGCCTTTCCCACGTTATTTGATTATAAAAGCATTTGTAAACACTTGCAGTGTGTAAATTTTGTTGTTAAATAAGTTGTTAAATGTAGCAATACTAGATGAAATGCATTAAAAAAAAAACAATATTCCGGTTCAAATGTCGTCTTTCTCTCAAAGAATTTAAAAAAAAAACATAGATATTTTAGATTCAATCATTAGCACATGTAAAATTTTTGTAATGATAATTTGCAATATCACAATATTGAAAGGAATCTTTAAAATTATTTTGTTAAATTTGTTGTTTCTGGCCGAAATACAGTAGCCCGGACATTATTGCAGGACTGAGCGGACTCTCACGTCACACCGGGTCGTTCTATTTTTTTAAATCTTCAAATACTCTGCAAAAAGCGACGTCATGGCGTCTTAATTGCTATTTGTATAAATAAGCTATATAGCTCTACACTCTTTATCTAGATAAAGGTAACATATGTACTTATAAAAACACATATTCATATGCATGCATTACTTTACATTATTTTTTGATTTGATTTGATTTGATTCGGCCTAGATGAAGTTTGATGTTTATTTAATTATTTATTTATTTATTTATTTATTTATTTATTTATTTATTTATTGGATATATATTTGGAAGCAAATCTTTAAAGGGGTTCCAGAGTTATGATCGGAAATATATTTGGAAGCAAATGTTTAAAGGGGTTCCAAAGTTATGATCGGATATATATTTGGAAGCAAATCTTTAAAATGGGTTCCAGAGTTATGATCGGATATAAATTAGGAAGCAAATCTTTAAAGGGTTTCCAGAGTTATGATCGGATATATATTTGGAAGCAAATCTTTAAAATGGGTTCCAGAGTTATGATCGGAAATATATTTGGAAGCAAATCTTTGAAATGGGTTCCAGAGTTATGATTTGATATATATTTGGTTGGATTTTAATTTGAATTGTTTTGTTTTCAGTGAGAATATTGCGTGGAAGGAAGCTTTGAACAGATTGAACGGTTTGGATGTTATTTCAAGCTTTCTGGCCATTCCAGCTTTCGAGGGGTAATCATTCCATTCATTTTTTCATTCATTCATTCATTCATTCATTCATTCATTCATTCATTCATTCATTCATTCATTCATTCATTCATCCTTTCATTAATTCTTTCATTCATTCATTTTTCATCCTTTTTTTGAGCTTTCCAGCTATTCCAGCTTTCGAGGGGTAATCTTTCCATTCATTTTTTCAATTTATTGTTTCATTAATTTTTTCATTCATTCATTCATTCATTTATTCATCCTTTCATTCATTCATTCATTTATTCACTCACTGTAATTTGTACATTTATTCAGTCATTTACTTACTTACTCAGACACTTAACTCTCATTCACTCAAACACTCGCTGACTCCCTCACTCAGGCATGACTTATTAACTTCTCATTAACTTACTTATTAATTTACTTATTCACTTACTCATAAACTTACTCTTTCACTTACTCATTCACTTATTCATTCACTTACTCATTCAATTACTCATTAACATACCATTATCTTACCCATTATCTTATTCACTAACTTACTCATTAACATACTCATAAACTTACTCATAAACTTACTCATAAACTTACTCATAAACTTACTCATAAACTTACTCATAAACTTACTCATAAACTTACTCATTCACTTACTCATTCACTTACTCATTCACTTACTCATTCACTTACTCATTCACTTACTCATTAACATACTCATTATCTTACTCATTATCTTACTGACTAACTTACTCATAAACTTACTCATAAACTTACTCATAAACTTACTCGCTAACTTACTTATAAACTTAATCGCTAACCTACTCATTAAATTACTCATTAAATTACTCACTAACTTACTCACAAACTTACTCACCAACTTACCTACTAACTTAATCACTAACTTGCTCATTAAATTAATCTTTAACTTACTCATTAATTTACCCAAAAACTTACTCATTAACCACTTACTAGCTCAGTCACTAACTTACTCACTAAATTACTTTTTAACTTAATCATTAAATTAAGCACCAACTTACTGACCTCTTATCTAGGCAGCAGAATCCTGACTTGTGGGACTCTTACTTCAGTTTTCTCTCTCCTCTCATCTCCTTCATCACTGGGGACTCTCTTAATATTCTAACGAATGTTATCAAGGTAGAATATATTATTACAAAGCCTTGGTTTCATATTCTATAAAAGGGACTCTACGCAAAATTTGAAGTGAACCTTTATGAAAAGATGTCAATACCCGATTCACAACGGTACCTTGAAAGCTTTGTATGATCATGTATGAATTAGATATCAACGTTGATAATTTTAAAAACTGATTATTTTCAAATGTGGTTTCTCTACCAAAGTGACTTGTGTATTTCTACTGCAGGAAAGCATATAAAAATTAAATACTTTAATATCATTGATCAGAAACAATGGTTTTAAGGATACTGTTGTGAATCGGACCATGGTATTTTTGCATGGAGGGTCACTTGAAATTATGCTTACACTTGAACACGACTCACAGAGCCCGTTACTAAATAAGAGTTTTCAAGGGATCAGGCTGAAACGTTCAGGTTTCCCTTCCCATTCTCCAGGCTAGCTTGTATTACATTTGGGTGCATATCCGAGAACTTAAAAAAAACCTTAAGATTTTTGCAACCCGGGACTGGCGGGTTTTGTCTATCCACTTGAACCCGACTCACAGCACAACAATAAGACCCATAAACTGTGGAATAGGAAGACGACTGTTAGACTCAAGTTATGATTAGAATTAGTCCAATCAACATGACACACAGAAATTTTGCAGTTACAGTGTAGACACACCATTTCCGCATAAGTTGAGTTTTAGATTACTAGTAAAAAAATTTGCTTTATAACAACATTAAATACAGATAAGATTGAATTGATGTCGTCTTCCTATTTCACAGTTTTATCTGTTTCACTGTTAAAGGGGTAATACTGTTTTCTTGCCATGCAAACCAAGAAATACACGAAATTTCAAAATGAATCCTGAAAAAAGTGGATATATGATTTTATAAATATTAAGTAATTGATTTATATTCTCAATTTACTATGGCTATTATAAAGCAAAATGAAAATTTCCAGTGAAAAATCGTTATTCTTGAATTAATAATCAAATATACTCTTAGTCCTGGCATGTCCAAAGTGTGGCCTGTTTTTTTTGTGTTTAGAAAAAATACATGACGCGAAGATTTTCATTCTTTGTAATAAATTAAAGTCTGAACGTAATTTTTTATATCTCCGCTAACATTAAAGTACATAAATGACAGACCACATTTTGGAAATGCCAGAACAATGGGAATTTTGTGAATGATACATTTAAAAGTAGGGCTAAGCTAAGCCCTCTGGTGTTTTAGAAATGATTCATGTGATAAAAAATATTCTAAATTATGTAATTGTACACCAAATAAGGAATTTATTATTATTATTATTTGTATTATTATATTATGTTATTTCATATCTGCGGTTATACCATGTTGGGTTACGGCTATATCATGTTAAAAGCACCAGTTCTTGTCCGATCATTGAAGTTAAGCAATATTGAGTTAAGTTAGTTCTTGGATGGGTGACTGCTAAATGCAAAAAAAAAATTAATTGTTTAATATTCTATCCAGCTTGAACCTTTGCTACCCTGTCTTCAGAACGTTTTCCTCCTCCAGAACCAGGATGACAAGGGCAGGTGATAAAATAGAAAAAAATTATATATGTATCACACCTAATTTTTGAAGGGACGGTTAGTGTAAGTTTATATGACCTTTCATGCAACGATGGCAATGCCCGATTTTAAAACTATACACTTAAACCCTTCAAGGATAATTATCTTAATCAAGTATGATTTAGATGTCAATGTTAATATTTGTTATTTTGTCAACAAGTAACTTGCGGAATTCTACTGCAGAAAAACATGCGAAAAACCGGAATTAAACACTTGCAGAAATCTTATCTTACTTTTATATCTTTAGATCAACAAAAACTGACAAACTTTGGTCTCATTTTTATAGTAATGTATCTGTAAATAAATTATTGTATAAGCGAAACTTTATTCTAAAAATAATTATACCTAGTTGCTGAAGATGTATTATTCGTGTGAATGCATCAAACCACACAATTTCGATCAAACTCGAGCCAGCTTATTTCTTATTTGTTCTTACACACAACATTGAAAATCATATATTATTATTAGAATTTTCCAATTTTGTATAAACTGTTTCAAGGGACTGCCTGTGTACCTGCCTGCAGCTGTTAAGTAAGCTGGTCAGCTTAGATAAAGCTCTTGTTCCTTTAAACATTACCCCTGAACACGCACGAACTGTATTCATGAAAGGTTAGATTTGTTAGATTTAGTTTTGAAAATAGGTTTTCGGGATCCGCAAGATTAAATTTTGATCTTTTCCTTGTTTTTCAACTTCAAAATTAAAATAATTGATAGAAAAACATTTTACCTAAAGCGAAAGTAAAAACGACAGTAATGTATGATCGGTGAAGATACCTCTAATATCCATTAAGTGGTATGTTCTATTTGCCGCATAGTACTATCTGAAACACGCTCACTATAAATAAAACCCCCTGACTATCTGAAACAGCTATTATATTTGATACTTGGGTTTGGTTGACATTTCCTATTATATACTAAATGACAATCAAAATATAAGTCATTCACACAAGTGTTTGGTTCCAAAATCCATTTAAAATGTAGCATGTCTGATTCACATCGGTACCCTTTAATCTTTTAACTGGGTAACAATTTTTAGCTATAAAATGGGAGATCTTATTCATCCAATATTAGACAAAGGTTTAAAGGGAGTGTCTGACTAGACATGGTGTTTAAAGGGAGTGTCCGACTAAACATGGTAGTTGAGCTGAGAATCCAGTATATTAGAGAAGTATTTTAAAAATCACATGCCATGCATTAATGATTGAATTTTCTCTCTTTCTAAATAATTATTTACCGTACTAACGTCTCATAGGTCTCAAATGGTTTCTAAAATATTCTCTAGAGTACTGCATTCTCAGTTAAACTACCATGTCTAGCAAGACACTCCCTTAAAGGCTACTGTTGGGTATCGGACATATTTGAAGAATCACTTGAAATAAAGACCACAATATCCCTGTAATAACCTAATACTATTACACTGTAGAGTTTGGAGAATGTAGCGCGAGCAAAGTTAAATGTACGCTAGCTGTAGAACTCGTATCTTACCTACACGTCCTCTCAACATCCTTCAGGTAATCTGAAGGCCATGATATTATTCTCCAATGCCTCCTAAATATATTCATCAAATCAACTTTATATTCGTGTCCTTCCTAAGGCAAAGCAGACCGCTTGCCCATGGATACATTTCGGAGGAGCGTCGACACCTATAATCCTATATCATTGAAAGATGGTTTGTCTGCTAATAATAATGATATTAATATTAATAATAGCTTTTTGTCCTTCTTTTCTGAAGTCATTTATGCC
>NW_019397000.1:84868-103645 GCF_000591075.1 Eurytemora carolleeae | reverse complement strand
CCCCCCCCCCCCCCAATTAGATTTTAAACATTTTTTGGTTCTTCCTCACATATTAGTGAAAATATAATCTTAAGTAAGGAGAGAAGGAATTATTAATCAAGAAATTAAATACCCCTGAAATATATTGTTTTTAATACCAGGGCTGATAGCAGTAGCTGGAGCAAAGTTGAGAATGAACTCTTGGAGAGTGAAGATGTTATTGCCTCTGTCAAGGAAGCGCTGACCGCCACCGATCTAGATCCAGAAGTTGCAGGAAAAGCTCTTAAAATCATCTCAGCCAACACAGATAAGTTTCTCCCCAAGCATAGAGAAGCTAAACCTCAACTGTACGAAGAACGCCATCGTATGAATGTGGATGGAGTTGATCCTCTGAGGCTGGAGTCCTTGATGGAGGACCTCCGACTAGCGACCTCAACCCGAGTCGGAGACTCCGATGAGAGGATTCTATCCCAAGCGCTTCAGCTTCAGCTTAGCCTAGGGCAGAGGGAACAGACCCAGATCAAGGTTCTGAGGTCCAGTCTTGAAGCTTCTAATGAGAGTGCCCGGAACTTGACCCTTGTCGTGAGTTCTTTAAGCCAGGAGTTGGAGGAGGTTAAGTTGATGCTGAATCTAGTTTCTGCCAGGTAAACTTGTTCAATACCGTTTTTTTAAACTTATTTATTTTTCAAATAACAAAATTCTTTAAATAATTACATAATAGCAGCTGCAAGTATTTTGAAATTTCTGTTTTTCTAAACCCCTATTTTCTTTTTGTTGTTCGTTTCGTGCATCATCCATCATTTTCGGCCAGTTTAAAAAAGAAAAGATTTTTTTATGACGTCTCTACAAATGCCGACTTTTTGCAGGTTCTAGAACTATTCCTCAAAATCGTTAATAATAATCAGAAAGTAATTTTCCCTATATTTAAATTCATGAGTGGGGTGTAAAGAAATCAAAGTACAACAGTAAAAAATAAAGAAAATTAATAATTTTCCTTTTCAAAAATGTTAAGATTGGAACCTATTCTTTCTTAATGTTGATTTTGTGTCCACAATGTGTAGGTATAGCGCAGGACAGGAGGAGCTTGCTTCTATCAGAACGCAGCAGTTGACCTACACCAAGGACACAGACTTTAAGATAGAGGAACTCACTAGAGAGCTTAGCAGAACCAAACAGCATATGCAGAAAGAGATTGAAAACTCTGCCGCTAGGATTGCTGAGGAGCAGGAGAATAACAAGAAAATGTTGGAGAAAATGCGCAAAGAGCGTGATCAGCTGATGACTGAGAGTGATCAAAAATTGGCGGAACTCAAGGCGGCTCTGACAAAGAGTCATGACAAGTTGAGGAAGACGATGAAGCTGCTAGAGGAGGAGCAGGCTAGGCGGGAGGTTGTTGAGAAGAAGAACGAGAAACTGGAGAAGCGAGAGCAGAGCCTTGACACCCTCACTAGGAACCAGGAGGAGGCACTCAACAAGAAGGAGAAACTGCTACAAGATGCTCAAAGAGAGTTGCACGAGTTAAAAACTATCAGAGACGCCATCTTTAATTTGTCTAAAGCTGGGCCATCTGCTCCGGGATCTACGTAAATTCACGCGGCATTTTCGTGGATTTACTATCTTCTCGTGGCATTTTCGTAGATTTACTATCTTCTATTATATATTATGCTTATGGAAATCATTACTCTTATAGAAACAATTAAACGATGACGCTTATTTTAGTATTTTTGTAATGGACGCAATATTTGTAAATATTTATAGCCAGCCAACTCTAGATTTTAGTAATTTTGTTAAGATTGGACATGTTTCTAAATTGACACCATATTTTCAAACTTAAAAGAAACGTGTAAAATGTTTTTGTTTATTTAACAATGGCGCATTTTTTGTTTAAAAATGTTTTTAATTCTGAAGCATTTTGCCGTGGCATTTCTTCTCTCTGTTGTAAATGTATATTATATCGAATCCATGATCATATAACTGTACTTTAATCCTCTTATATTGAATTTTTTATTGCAATTAACAATTTTACACAATGAAGCATTATTTAATTGACTTGAAATTGTTCATAAAGAAAATAAAACTTTACTTTTTTTTTTGAGAAAACCTCTAGTAAGGATGATCATTCTTTGTCATTATATTTTTTAAATATTATAGCTAAAAATTATGGTAAATATGATTTAACTCTGAACCTTCTTTCAGACTTCTAATAATGATTTGGTGTGAACCGAGTACCGGAGTCTGGAAACTTATAGAACTCTGAAATTCTTGAATACATGTAAAGCAGGATCATACTTTTATAACCAGGCATGTTAAAGATGCTGAAAACATATTTTCAAGTACCGTCCGTTCTAATATGGTAATGCCCGATTTACAACGGTACCTTTAACCCTTTATTTGATCATCAAAGTGGAAGAAATTGTCGGTTTCTAGGTTTGAAGTTACTTTTGTGGATCAATTCTTTAAGAATTTTTCCCGATATTTTGGAAAATTATGTAATAAAATGTTATCAATCTTTAAAGAAATTGAATTTATTTTTGAATTCGTTTTGCGTTTTTTTTAACTTACCTCTATATCGTAGACAACGAAAATCAAATTGGCCTGGGTGAACACGTTCTAAAGCTCAGATTGATACATGGAAAGGCCCTTGAAACGGTTCCCTTTAACCCTTTGACGGATCAAGGATACAAGATTTGTCCATAGTTGTCTACAGTCACTACAGAAACGCTTTTCAAAATGTTTTATATTTCTGGAATATTAACGGTTATTTCCTAGAAGTGGCAAAGTATGATTATTCACATTCGAATTTTTGAAAAGCGAGCTGAACAAAAAATATTCTAGATTTTCCAGGAATACATCATCCGCGTTGAATTCACAAAGTGCGCTAGTGTTCACTCCAATTTTTACGGCTTTTTACACAATTAAAAAGATTTTGATATAGAATTCTCGGTCCTTGATTAAACTTTTAAAGGGTACTCTATTTTGCGCGGCGAGTCTCACTTGAAATTACGTTGACCAGTCCCTTTAAGGCGGAGGAGCACTAGCTGAGAATGGAGAAGATACGGCTGGTGAACAAGCTGAAGATCAGGATGAAGAGAAGGAAGATATCAACCCGAATACTACAGGTGCAGTCACACCTTTTTCATACAGGGTGTCCCAATAAACATGGGAATTGAAAAACGAGTTTAAAATCGGTTTTGTCAAGAATTAGTGTTGTACGCCAAACGTCAATAACGGAAATAAAGTTACATCTACGTACAAGGCGTTGTAGGCTGTGTCTGTTTTCATAGATGCATGAGGGTTAATAGTCCAAAGCCCTAACTTTCCAGAAGAAATTCTGCGGCTTTACATTTTTCCGAAGTTATAATATAAACATAACAGAACTTTTGCGTAGGATATATGGCCAAGCCTAGCCAAAGCGACGCATATCCAACATAAAAGTTTCTCCCTCTGGTAAGAGGCGGCTTTTTTTTTGGGGGGGGGGGGTAAAGAAATGACATAATAAAAATACAAATCTTGCTAACACACTTCCCTCCTTCCACCCCCAGCAATGATTAAATCCCCCTCCCTGGAAAATATCATAAGCCGCCCCTGCCTCTGGTCCATTTCAAAGGAAACATTTATATTTTAAAAACATTTTTATGTATTATGTATTTTTACAAAAATGTGAAAATAAAAAAATGAAAAATATCAATCTGTAAAAAGATATATGAATTACTGCTACCAAAAAAAAACCTGTTAAAAGAAAAAGCTAAAATATTTTCTTGTGTTTAGTTATGTGTTGTTACAGCAGTGGTCACCATGTTCCTATATTTCATATTCCAGGTAAATAAAGATCAAATCAAATCATTTATTAGGCCACAAATTTTACAGTGTACATACGTAAAAATGCTAATTAAGAATAACAACAATCAATTTTAAATATATTGTGGCCGAGAAGCTACAAGATAGCTCAGGCTGTTTACACATGAGCTCCCCT
The DNA here is from genome assembly GCF_000591075.1 of Eurytemora carolleeae. Lineage (NCBI taxonomy): Eukaryota > Metazoa > Arthropoda > Copepoda > Calanoida > Temoridae > Eurytemora > Eurytemora carolleeae. The sequence continues at coordinate 99,693 of NW_019397000.1, read as the reverse complement.
GGTTCAGCATAATAACGATAAGATTTAAACATTTTTCTTTGTTAATAAAATTCTTAAATGCGGAAGCGAAATCGGGCAGCACGTTAAATATTTTTTTAAGTACTGATAAAACACAACAGTTGGGAAAACAACGATATCTTCAACATCATTGATCAGAAAATGGTTTTAAAGTGTTCTGTTGTAAATGCATTACCCTCAATGCAAAGATGATAATTCCCGATTCACAACGGTACCCTTGAAACCTGTATCTGATAAATGATGTAAAAGATATCTTCGTTTTCATAGATTTATAAGTGTTTAATTAAGATTTATGATTTCCGGCAGTAGAAATGCGCTATTTAGTATTTTAGAGAAACCACAATTGCAAATATACAGCTTTCAAAATTATAATGATTGATATCTAATTCATACATTTAAGATGGATTTTTCATAAATCTTAAGATTGGAAATAGTAAAAAGCCGTTTAGCAAATTGGTTTTCGTAATTGATGGAGAATGGGAGCATTTGTCAGATAGATCAGACTATGTCAGAGACACGCTTGGACTGAAAGATGGAACCCTAAATGTATCCAGAAGAAATTCTGTGTCTACATTCTTTGGAATGCATAATCTATCCAAAGAAATTATAATGATTGATGTCTAATTCAACATCATTGATCAGAAAATGGTTTTAAAGTGTTCTGTTGTAAATGCATTAACCTCCATGCAAAGATGATAATGCCCGATTCACAACGGTAGCATTGAAACCTGTATCTGATAAATGGTGTAAAAGATATTGTCGTTTTTATAGATTTATAATTGTTTGATTAGAATAATTCCTATATGCTTTCCTGCAGTAGAAATGCGCAAATTATTTTTTTAGAGAAACCACATTTGAAAATATACAGTTTTCAAAATTATAATGATTGATGTCTAATTCACGCTTGATCAGCCAAAGCTTTTAAGGGTACCGTTGTGAATCGGACATTGTCCTCTTTGCATTTAGGGTCACGTGAAATTAAATCCTTCAAGAAGGTATTAGTTCATGAAAATTTGTACCTTGGAGTTCGTTATTACAGTTAACATTTCTTAATAGTTCTTAACATGTTTGTGTATTTTTTTTCTTAAAAAATAATATTTTTTTCTTTTCTTTAAAATAAAAGTTGTTAACTGAATTTGGGAAAATGAATGATTTTTGGGTAAAATGGACCATCTTTAAAGGGACTGTAAAGGAAAAGCTAAAGGGGGTATAGGCTGAAACCTGAGAATCTCAGGAGTTAAACCATACCTATAAGACATCTTTCTAATGTTCCTATCTCGAGAAATTGATACTGGTCACGTGATTTCCGTCTGTATTACGTGACAACGATACTGCACTGCCATTGGCTGAAATTAATGTGACGTAATACGGACTATACGGACCATATGTAATTATATTATCAATTATATCTATCAAAAATGCAAATTAAAAATTTAAAAATTTTAATAGGAGCAAACCTGAGATTCTCAGATAGATGTTTTATATGTATCGTTTAACGCCTGAGATTCTCAGGTTTCATCCTATACCCCATTTTATTTTTCCTTTACAGTCCTGTTAAGGGGGAGAACTTTCCAGTTCAAGTTAATATTTTTAATTTTTTCCTCAAATCTTTGCAATAAATCTTCACGGCAAGTAATCAGAATATTTGATTCATTCTCTAAGCATAAGTTTCAATGGCGTTCAAGAATCAAGAAAAAATCTAGAATCTGGATCTCCATTTATTGCTAAGATGGGCCTACCGGACCCGAAAATCATTGTTTAAATTTTTTCAACCATAAGTTTATTGGACTGACAAATTGGAATATCTGTTGGACAAAAAAATTTAAAATAGTAAAGAAAAACCCTTAGATTGTGGTAAAACATTAAGATTTTTTTACCTTTGTGGAAGGCTAATAATATGAAAAAAGTCGAATTGTCATCTCGAATTTGAATCTTGGATAGGAGACCTTCCTAAAAGCCAGATTTGATTTTGATTTTAAATATATTATGCCCATTGTCCTAACTTCTTTGTACTTTCATCAGGTTGCCGGATTGACCGTGTTTTGGGCTATGTCCCTGCACATCCGATGGCGGTCTGGGAACCTTTCACGATCGTTACTTTACCTATATCTGATGTTGTTAGGCTAATTTTATATTATACTTGGAGAAAGATTTAGTTTATTTATTATATTTAGAAGACACAGTATTAGTAGAACCTCCCAGTTGTGGAACAGACGAAGTAGAGTTACTAGGTATCTATATATAAAAAGTTATAATCTCTGTTTGTCTGTCTGTTTTTTGCCCGATCATAACTCAGGAACCCCTGGACCGAATTTCCTCAAATTTTTGATTGGGGAACTCGGGAGGCTTGGTTTTATGATTTTAATACGAGTGGGTCGACTTAGTAGCGAACATTTAGTGTCCCGGTAAAATCATTTTCAAGTGTGGGTAAACGGTGGGAGTAACTTTTAGTAACCTGGGCAGAGCTTGGTTCCCAAGCTAGTTTGTACATTAAAAGTAGTAATCTCGGTTTGTTTGTATGTCCGATCATAACTCGCGAACCCTTTGTCCGATTGGTCTTAAATTTTGATGGGGGAACTCGGTAGAACCACGGGAATGTTTTTAGCTTGGTTTAAACTTTAAAATTGAGTTTTTCGTCTTTTATATGGAATATTCCAGGCAAAGCTGGGTTCACAAGCTAGTCCATAATATGTATTTATTGAGTCTCACTAATGAATTTACACTCAGCTCTTCACTGAGTAAGTTAAACTTGAACTGGAGGAGAACTCAAGCCTAATCCTAAGGGGTGACTGTGATTATTATTAAGATCTTGATCAAGGAGTATGGAATAGAAGGGAGATACAACTGACGCGGCCCGCCCTACCATATGATCATACATGCTTTGCAGACGGTACTTCATTTGTACATATTCAGAATAGGTTATTGTATACGCGGTAATTGTACATCAGAAAAATATTTTTTATTCAAACGAAGTACCGTCTGCAAAGCATGTATAATCATATGGTAGGGCGGACCACGTCAGTTGTATCTCTCTTCTATTTCATACTCCTTGATCAAGATCCACAACATTTGTTATCATCGATCCGGATCCAAAAGAGATGGATTCGGATTTAAGTGGAAAAACATACACAAACACAAATCTGAAGTATTGATAATGTTACCCCCCCCCTCTGCCCCCACTCACCCAACACATCAATATAATTTATTTTTAATAAATGAATTAGTTTATGAATTTTTTATCTTAAGTTTTTCTCCAGTTTTGAATGTTTTCTGCATTGATTATTATTTCAATTGATTAATTAAATATGATCCCCATCGATTATCATTTTTTTAATTTATAACATAAAGCTATTAGCTCATATATATTTATTTTTATGTTAGCCAAATGGGCTGACACTTTTTGAGGTAACATTGGCTAAAATCTATTTTTTGAAAGAATTCAACGGGCAACGCCGCCGGGCCACTTCGGCTAATAATTTATTTTTTTCTTCAGATCAGTTTATTTTTATTATCAATAGATATTGTTTTCTTCATTGATTATTTTTGTTCTACTGATCCAGAATTTTCTGTTAATAATAATTTTTCCATTAATTGCTATTTTTTCCATAGTTTTTTATTCAAATTTTTTTCTCCATTTATAATATTTTTCTATTTGATTATTAATTTCCCCATGAAGTATTATTTTTTTCCATTGATAATTATTTATCATTTTTCCATTGTTGCTTGTTTTTCCATTTTTCATTTAATACATCAGTGAGAATCAAAAAACTCTGAAATAGGTAGACGACTTTCAGACTCAAGTTATGACTTTATGATTAGTCCAATGAACATATGACACAGCAATTGTGCACTGAAAACAGACCCATTTCACTATTTATTAAGTGATTTAATAAGTTACTAGTAAAACTGTTCGCTTTTAAAAACATCAAATATACTTTATTATTGGTATGGTCGTCTTCCTATTCCACAGTTTTCTAGTTCTCACTGTATTATTTACCCATTTTCACTAGATTCTTTTTCTCATAATAAAATCTGATATTTGCAACAAACAATTTTTTAATTTTTAATGATATTATTTTCCCGCTGTTTAGTATTTGTAATGTATTATTTTACTTAGTTGGGATCATAGATTTGGATTATCATAATCCTGATCGTTTGATCTCGATATCTACTATGAAGTGTGGGAACTTTGAATTTTTAAGGATCTAAAAAAAATGCATCCCATTCTCCCTTCAATCCCTAACTGGGTACGATTACCCTGCTGGAAATCGAATAAAGATTAAATGCAGATTAACAAAAGATCGAGATTAAGCACCGATCTCGATATCCACAATACAAGAGTTCCCCTCTATTTAGTATTTGTAATGTCCGCCCCTGGTCATGAAGCAGCTCGACAAACTATCCGGAATACCTGGGGGGGTAAACTACACAAATCATCAAATGTTCGAGTTCTCTACATTCTCGGCAGGTAGAAATTTTATTAAAGATCCCCCCCCCCCTCCCCATCTTATAATGATGATAACAATGATGATAACAATGATGATTATAATGATGATAATAATGATGATAATAATGATGATGATAAAGATGATAATAATGATGATAATAATGATGATGATAATGATGATAATAATGCTGATGATAATGATGATAATGATGATAATAATGATGATAATGATGATGATGATAATGATGATGATAATGATGATGATAATGATGATGATAATGATGATGATAATGATGATGATAATGATGATGATAATGATGATGATAATGATGATAATAATGATGATGATAATGATATTATAAATGATGATAAAGATAATAATGATAGTTAAAATAATGATAATTATATTACTGATAATGATGATATTAATAAGGATGATAATGATAGGGAAGTAATGCCAATAATAATAATAATGATAATAATTACAGTAAATAAATATAATAATAACAATTTAATTATTTCAAGATTATCAATTAATGAAAATAATGAATATTGAACTTAGAGGCAGCTGTTTCTGGAGATATTCTAGTGGAGGATTTCCAGGATACATATCTTAATCTTACTCTTAAATCTACATTCATGCTCAAGTGGATTACTAGGTATTCATCATTCATTCATTCATTCATTCATCCTTTTATCCTTTCATTCATTTATTCATTTAGCCATTGATTTTCAGGATACATATCTTAATCTTACTCTTAAATCTACATTTATGCTTAAGTGGATTACTAGGTATTCATTCATTCATTCATTCATTCAGTTATTTATTCATTCATTCATTCATTCAGTTATTTATTCATTCATTCATTCATTCATTCATTCAGTTATTTATTCATTCATTCATTAATTCAGTTATTTAGTCATTCATTTATTCATTTAATCATCAATTTCCAGGATACATATCTTAATCTTACTCTTCAATCTACATTCATGCTTTAGTGGATTATTAGGTATTCAGTCAGTCATTCATTTATTCATTTATTTATTGATCCTTTCATTTATTTATCCTTTCATTCATTTATTCATTCATTTAGTCATAGATTTCCAGGATATATACATATTTTAATCTTACTCTTAAATCTACATTCATGCTCTAGTGGATTACTAGGTTTTCAATATTAATTGATTCATTCATTCATCCTTTCATTCATATATTCATTTATTCATTTATTCATTTATTCATTTATTCATTTATTCATTTATTCATTTATTCATTTATTCATTTATTCATTTATTCATTTATTCATTTATTCATTTATTCATTTATTCATTTATTCATTTATTCATTTATTCATTTATTCATTTATTCATTTATTCATTTATTCATTTATTCATTTATTCATTTATTCATGTATTCATGTATTCATGTATTCATGTATTCATGTATTCATGTATTCATGTATTCATGTATTCATGTATTCATGTATTCATGTATTCATGTATTCATTTATTCATTTATTCATTTATTCATTTATTTATATTCATCCATTCATTTATTTATATTCATCCATTCATTCATTTATCAATCCTTCCTCTCACTTTTTTTGATTTTTAAAAATTATTTGTTAATTCAGTCATCCTTTAATTTATTCATTCATTCTTTCATTTATTCATTCATCCTTTCATTTATTCATTATATCACATCTTGACATTTTTATAATTTTTCACTTATTCTTGTTTTAGGCACTGCAGTCAAACAAAGTTCGTTTTTAAGGTTAGTTTCTTCGAATTAAGGTGTTAAACCGTAACTTGAAAGTCTCTGTAGTAAAAATTGAGTTCATTGGAACTTTAATAATCTTATTTACGATTATTTTTGGCGGAGGCTCAGTCCTAACTTTTACAGAACGGTGGTTGATTGATTATTTGTTTGTTTATTAAGTCGCTGAAGCTAAGCGTTTTCAAATATTAAATTACTTTGTACAAAATTTGATTGAAAAAAATCAAATTTTTTGCCATAAGGCCTCAACAGCTTCATCTGCGAATTGTAAGTCCGTATTTCAACCCCAGTTTCGTACAGTCATGATGGGATTGCGATTTTGTCATAGGGCGTCCCTAAAAGTCTGCTTGATTGATTGATTGATTGTCTTTAAAAAAAAAATTTCTGGTTTCTAGATTGATGACGATGTTTTTGTGAATGCAGAAAAGCTTTGGGAAACTTTAGGAATTTATTCATTTATTTTTTTATTTATTCATTTATTTATGTATTTATTTATTCATTTATTCATTTATTCATTTATTCATTTATTCATTTATTCATTTATTCATTTATTTATTTATTCATTTATATTATATTAAAAACTTTAGTTTGCCTTTTTATTCTCCCCATCTACTTTTGTATTTCTACTAAAGTTTTTAATAAACTAATAATGAATGTATTAAATAGAATCTACGCAGCTCTACTTTAAGAGTATTCCAATAAAGGTAAAAAGAAATGAAAATTATAAATTAAGTTAATGCTAGAGACTGGATGGAGAGTTAAAGATATATAAATATGTTTAATGCTAGAGGCTGTTTATAGAGTCAAATATATATAAATTATGTTAATGCAAGAGGCTGTATATAGAGTTTAAGATATAAAATATATTGTAGGGGTTGAATGGCGAGTTTAAGATATATAATATATTGTAGGGGTTGGATGGAGAGTTTAAGTTATATAATTTATTGCAGGGGTTGGATAGAGAGTTTAAGATATAAAATATATTGTAGGGGTTGGATGGCGAGTTTAAGATAAATAATATATTGTAGGGGTTGGATGGCGAGTTTAAGATATATAATATATTGTATGGGTTGGATGGAGAGTTTAAGTTATATAATTTATTGCAGGGGTTGTATAGAGAGTTTAAGATACAAAATATATTGTAGGGGTTGGATGGAGAGTTTAAGAGTAAAGGGACAGATTATGCATTAATAGGTCACGTGATGAACACTGTTCCAATCAGGTATGAGCAATCTATCTGTAAAAGGTCAAAAAAAATTGTCTCATCCCTTGCAAAATGCTTTTAAAACTATAAAAAATAAGTTGATAAAATATTTTCTTCTCAAGTTTTAACATTTAAATATTCTTTTGAATGTTTAACAATACAAGTGTGTTAAATTTAGGTTTAATAAATGAAAGAATTTTTTTTCCAACACTTTTTATCTTCAAATCTGACGCCTTTCTATTTTTATCTATCTTTTTATCTTCAAATCTGACGCCTATCTATTTTTATCTATCTTTTTATCTTCAACTACCTTTTATCTAGGGATCCCACGAGTAAGTGGTATCTCCCGCCTAAATTCTACCCTCTCAACATATTTCCAACATTTCTAAGTGGAACTGGGTACATCTTTTCAGGTAATCATATCTTAACCAGAAACTAATGACAGAGTAGCGTCATGAAACCCAGTATTGGAAACCCGGTTTCATGAATGGGGTCAGGCAGATTTGTTGATTCCAATATTTTGGTATTATTCCATGTGTTTCTTTTCATTCTATTTTTGTTTTCTGATTTTTTTAAATTAAAATCTACGCAAATGCATTGACTCCAAATACTCGATACTCTCTTAAATGTTCACCTCTGTGGCGTGTTTTACGAATTTCGTTTTTTTTTCAGGATTTTTATACATAATATCCTATTAATTAATATTATTTTCGAGGATCACTGGTTTCTTCCTTTTTATTACTTACGTACACAATAAACCAAATTTAGAGACATTATTATCTAGGATCATTGGCTACCCCCTGTATCTACAGTGAAAACTAGAAAACTCTGGAATAGAAAGACGACTATTAAACTCAAGTTATGACGTTAAGCTGTCCAATGAGCATGAGACACAGGAATTGTGCAGGGTAAAGAGACCCATTTCAATTGATAAGTAAATTAATAATATACTAATAAAGCTATTTGCTTTGTAACTACATCAAATGCAATACAGTTTATTTTAATGTCGTTTTACTATTCTGTAGTTTTATGGTTATTACTGTAAAAATACTATGTATTGTTTTATCTGGGGTTACTGGATATCCCCTTATACCTATGTGCACAACAAACCCTATTTCTGAATATTATGTATTGTACTTTAAAAGTACATTTATTGCTTCTAGATACACAACAGATAACGATTGTATTAAAGGAGAGGAAGATGAGAAGATTCCAGAATTTGACACTGCTAACTTCAGGGTTTTAATATTTTTCTCCTCTATAGTACATATATTTAGGTTCATTGGCTACTCCACTGTACCTATGTGCACTGAAGACCCCATTTATAAACCTAGAAGATGTATTTATCACTGGTCTGTGTGCCACCACACAACTAGGTCTAAGGTGAGTGGTTTAAAGGGACTGTCAACGAAATTTCAAGTGGCATGTCTGATTCACATACTTTGTTTCATCAAGGATTAAAGGGATTGACCGGCTTTGTAAGGTAGTTGAACTGAGTATGCAGTTTGAGACATATTAAACTTTTTGAAGATTTGTAAATCCTGAGTTTGAGCGCAAATTCGACGTTCAAAACTTCTACTTTGGGGGTGGATACGTTTTCAGAATTAGTTTTTTTAAATTATTAAATAACGACGACATAAAATGTAAAAAAGTTCTACAATAAACTACAGACGTCATGTTTAGGATCATGTTGAGAAAATAAAAATTAATCTTATCATCGAAAATAAGTAATCTTGTTGAATTATTAGTTTCTATTTTCGCAATTTCTCAGTTTAATATGTCTCAAATGAATCCGTTAGAAGCTTTCCACAATACTGCATACTCAGTTCAACTACCTTACATAGCTGGTCACTCTTTAATGAGAAATCCTTATTTAATTATTGATTATTTTATTTGTATAGTTCCCAGAGACAAAGAAGAATATGTCGGAATTAAATACATCTCGTAAAAGTAAAGCGACAATATTTACTTGTTGCTGGCCAGACAGAGGTTTAAATGGACTGTTGTGAATCGGACATGCACCTCACTAAATGGAGGGTCCCTTGACATTACGTTTAAGCCCTTTTGATATGAACAAGTAGTATATATATTATATATTTCAAATGATATAGGTAAATGTTTACCAAATTTGAACAAACATCGAAGGCCCATGAAAACAAATAAACATAAAAATGGTTAAAAATCTCAAAATGACATAGTTCTCACATATAGGCATATTTTGTTTTGTTTTTTATTTTCCACCTCTCAAAAAACATACTTTCTATTCCCTTAATTCAAACGTTTAAAGCTCTTCTTTAAATAAAATGTTCGCATCCGTGAGTCAGGAATTTATTTTTGAAAACAATGGAAGATATTTTTATTTCAGGCTGACCCATAATCCAGGATTTCAGTGGAGACCCATGACAGTCGGAGGAACCCACACATGTAACTACAAACAGTCAGGTACTTGTTACTTTAGAAATGTAGTTATTGTATTCCAGTAAGATACTTGTACTCTAATCAGGTTCTTATTGTACTCCAGTCAGTGATTTGTACTCCAGTCAGATACATATTGTTCTCCAGTCAGATACATATTGTACTCCAGTCAAAGACTTGTACTGCAGTCAGATTCTTATTGTACTCCAGTCAGATACTTATTCTACTCCCGTCAAGTACGTGTTGTACTCAGTCGGATACTTTCACTCCAGTCAGGTACTTATTGTACTCCAGTCAGATACAAATTGTACTCCAATCAGAGACTTTTACTCCAGTCAGGTATTTGTACCCCAGTTAGAGACTTGTACTTTAATCGGTTACTTGTACTCCCTTCAAGTACTTGTTATACTCCAGTCAGGTACTTGAACTCTAATTTGGTGCTTGTACTTAAGTGAGATACATATTGTACCTCAGCCAGGTACTTATTGCTTTGTGAAAAGACTTTTTAGCCAGATGTAGTAAATATGATTATCAATTGAATAATTTTTTAATTATTATTTTATATTTCTTTTTTTCATTTTAAAATTTCTAGTTTTGGTTCATGGAAGCTTTCAGCCGGACACCATTCAGGATATTTTTAGTAAAGCTCAGGTCAGCTTCAGTTCTATATTTTTTTTTTTTTTTATCTTATTGTCATCATTTTACTATAGTTTTTTATTGTTCATCAAAATACCCCAGTTATTTATAAAACTAAAAAGCATTTTAAAGTAATTTTAATTTTTTTTCAAAAATCAATTTTTTTCAAAATCTGATATTTAAAAAAATCCACGGGCAAAGCCGGGCACGTTAGCTAGTATTTAATATTTTTCTATCTAGGATGATCTTCTGTGTGACACGATACTATTCCATCTTCTCTCGAGCTTATCTACCCTTACAGACTTCTTCAGAAACATATTCAGAATATAGGTGCGCAGATAGAGATGCGCAGAACAGTTTATNAGAGATGCGCAGAACAGTGTATCTACCCTTACAGACTTCTTCAGAAACATATTCAGAAGATAGGTGTGCGCAGCTAGAGATGTGCACAAGTGCAAACTAATCGCGCATTCATATGCGCTGATCTCCAAATCCTTAAAAAACCCTAGTCACAATGCCATTAGAGTGAGACTTTTAGTGAAAGATATTTAGTTAATAGAATTTTGATAGTTAAAAAACAAATGAACATGATAATTATTTATCCTCTTAAAGGCATTAAAAGTAGTTAGTTATCAAATTATAACCTTGTATTTTAGTTAACAATTTGAAACATTTGTTTGTCCCTTGATTGCAATAAGAAATTATTTTTAAAAATAGCTTAAAGGGAGTAATAGCAAACAAATGCGGGGGCAGAGTCTCAACAAAGAAAATCTAATCAATTCAGTTCAAATCGGTTTCCTTTTTATAGCAAAATTTACAGTGATAGACTTGTTTCATGGTTATTTTTTGAGATATGCAAGTCATATTTTTGAGATATGCAAGTCTTATTTTCGCAACAAAAGTTTCTTTATCGGTTTTGTGAAGAAACATTTAAAATTGAAAATCCGAAACTTTTCCATTGAGAAAATCTGCAACTCAAAAAGAAACGTAATTGAGCAATACATCGTGATCGTCTTTTAGTTAAAAAATCTAGTCTTTACATTAAATCGAGTATTTAACTAGTCTAGCTTAACATTTTACTAGAAACAGTGCAATTCCTTGTTGATTTTGTTTATTATTTTTTACAGGGTGAACCACATCATATTGGGTTTTTTACATTAAATAATTGGAATTACGAACGAGCTGGAAATAGTTTTTTTCATTCAGAGGAATGTTTTTTGTTTCAAAAAAATCCCTCCCCCCCCGTTCTCTCTCTCTCATCTTTTAAATATAATTTTGTTCATTTAATCAATTTATGCGATTTGTGGTAATCAAATGTGTAAAAAAAAAATTGGATGCAAAGATACATTTATTCCCCCCCCCCCCTCAATGAGTGGGATAATTCTTCCAAATATACAACTCTGAATGAATTCACCAATTCTTAAGAATAAGTCCCAAATTTAGACCAAAGTACGGGTATTTCCAATAGTTAAAGTGAACAGAATATGATGTCACCATGTTTGATATGTGTAATGTGATATTTAAATTTAGCAATTACTCAAAATGGTTTGTATTCGTCGTTTGATTTCGACTGTTATGTTTTCAGAATAAAAATGGCTGGAGGTGGGAAAAGAGTAAAGAAAGATAAAGACAAAGATAGAAAAAGAAAAAAGAAGGAATATTGTTCATTAATTTTTACATTTTTTTGTTCTTGTAAGTCTTAATGATAATTAATGTTTTATTATTATTATTATTATTATTATTATCATTATTTTCATTATTATTATTATTATGTATATTATTATTATTATTATTATTATCATCATTATTATCATTATCATTATTCATTATTATTATTACTGTTATTATTTCTATTATTATACTTTTAAGATTACCATTAATAATTTTATTATTATTATCTATATAATAAAACAAGTCATTCGTATATACTATATATATACTTATATGTTGTCAATAGCCGGCCATACGGCTGGACCGATTGGAATGAAATTTTTTGTGGACACTCATGGGTGGCGGGGAGGGGTGGTGTTAAAGGCTAAACTAATTTGATTTTGAAATATGTTTTTGAAAAATTTTAATTTTTTTACGGGCAACGCCGGGCCCTTCAGCTAGTTATTATTAAATTATTATATTCATTATTTTCATTATTATTATGATCATTTGTGATAGAATAATAAATGTAAGTATAATTTTTCCTAAGAGTGGTGGTTGTGATTTTTTTGTTCTAATCCTCAAATTATTATTTAAGATTTAAATAAAAAGAAATTTTGAGTTTTGCGAGCATTAACTTTAGATTCAAATTGTCAAATATTTGAACAATCTCAAAAGAAAACTAATGAATGATTGGATGAGTTAAGCCAGTGGCGGAGGAGATCACAATTGATGATGATGACGATGATAACGAAGTCATGGTAGTAGAGGGCACAGAGAAGGTAACTGAATGAATCAATCAATCGAATATTAAAATATCAATTGAAGAGAATTTGATTAAAATGATTGAATCTTGTCAAAGTTCCGACTCGAGAATACACTAAACTTATTCATTTTTGATTACAGTAATCTTTGCTCAATGTTTACATAATTTTTTGTTGGTTTTGAATTAGAACAAAAAATTATGTTTCCCAAAACGTTGAACATTATGACTAATCAAGTCCCAATCACTAGGTCTTCAGAATTATTAACAGTTGATTTTAAAGGGATAGACCGGCTATGTGAGGTAGTTAAACTGAGTATGCAGTGTTGTGGAAAGCTTCTTTAGGATTCATTTGACACATATAAAACTTTTTAAAGATCTGTAAATCCTGAGTTTGAGCGCAAATTCGACATTTAAAACTCCTACTTTGGGGGTGGATACGTTTTCAGAATCGTTTTTTTTTTAATTATTAAATAACGACGACGAAAAATAGAGTAAAAATTAGATGGTTAGGTACATATCTCTCAAAAGAAATTTGTTAGTAAATCAATGCTAGAATAAATTATTTCGTTTTCATCATCATATTGAATTTCTTCTTTTCTTTGAATTTATTCGCAGATTTCTTCAAATACTTCAAAACCAGAAAAATGAGAAAATAGAAAATAATAACTGTAAGATTCACTACGGTAGCCTTTAGAAGTTTAGACATTGGTCTGATCAAGGAAGGATTAGATTACTTGTCCAGCTATAAATTTATCATCTTCAATTGTGGTTTATTTTTACAGTGACTTGCGCATTCATGCTTTAGACAAATAAGATTAGTCACGATAAACATATTAAGGATTTGGATGCCTGCAGGAGCTAGTGCTCATGCAGAGAAGAGGGATTAGGATTAAGTTTAGTTTTTTTACAGTGGGGTTGGGTGGAGAGTGTGTGACACCAGTTCTGTTAGATCACTGAAGTTAAGCACACACTTGTCCGCAGCCAGTAACTGGATTGGTGTCCAGACTGGTGTTCACGGGTTCAATTCCTTTACTCCACACAAACCTGTGGTTTCAAAAACATCTGAAGCCGACATCTGGTTAAGCAGTTATGACCACCTGACGCATGTAGGAGGACTGAGGGGCGGCTGTCAACAACTCCCGCAGCGAAAGGATGCGTGCTTTAAACTCAAGAAGAAAGAAGCTTTAAGTGGATTGATCCAAGTGAATGATGATGAAGAGAGGAATGGTGGACAAGCAGGGAGAGTCTATGGTTGCCAGCTATAGGTGAGGAATGGTGGACAAGCAGGGAGAGTCTATGGTTGCCAGCTATAGGTACCTGGGGGTATCCAATCCGGGCTTACAGATGTTAGGGAGCAATGAGTGGTATGTTTCCTATCAGTATGGCACCCGGGCCTCATTCCAGTATATCAGAAGGATTCCTGCACTCTATATTCTCAGGCCTAAGAAGAATCTTAAGCAGCTGGAATCTTGTCAACTCTCTTCTCAGTATGAATGAAGCGTGGATGGATGAATGTGCTGCCTGATTACAACCCCTGGTAGATCAATATAAAAACCCAGACAACACCAAACTTTCGCAATAGAAAAATTCTGAGATTTGATCGTAACAACCCGGTCATGTCCTGGGGACAAAAAAATCTCTTTTAAGTTTAGTTTTGATGAACACGAGTTAGGGTTCAGATTAGTCTAGATCAATGCAAGTTAGGTCGAAGATTAGTCACGATAAACCTATTCAGGATTGGGTGCCAGCAGCAGCTAGTGCTGATGCAGAGCAGAGAGATGAGGATGAAGATGAGTTCGGAGCTAAAGATTTTAGAGCTCAGATGGTTCTCAGACCTGATCATGAATCACGGTGAGTAAAAAAACAAACAGAGGTATATGTTTATAAGATGGTGCGGAGGGGGGGGGGGGGG
>NW_019397000.1:48125-84813 GCF_000591075.1 Eurytemora carolleeae | reverse complement strand
ACTGTTCCGGAGGGGAATCAACAAAATGTTTGCATTGAAATGAAATTTACAGCTTGCACCCCACAACCTTAAAAAATATGTACGTAAATTGCCGGAAAGAAAGAAACAAAACCGGGGTGTTATTAATTAACTAAATTAATTTATTTTAGCCCGCTGTGGGTTTTTAGTGATTAATTAAATATAAATATTTAGTTCTCTGTGGGGTTTGCTAGTTAACTATTTATCAATATAGTTTACCACGCCGCACAGTGGATTTTCAAATTCACAAAATCATAAATTTTAATATTTACCCCGTTGTGAATTTTTATCCATTAACTAAATATATATTTATTGCCCACTGTGTAGGGTTGTATCAAATAACTAAATATATATTTAGACCACTGTGAGTTTTTATCAACAAACTAAATATATATATATTATTTATTTAGCCCACCGTGGGGTTGTATCAAATAACTAAATATATATTTAGACCACTGTGGGTTTTTATAAGTTAACTAAATATATATATTTAGTCCACTGAGGGGTTTGTTTAGTAACTAAATCGATATATTTAGACCGCTGTGGGTTGGACCTAATGGCCATATCTTCCTTGAGGCTTTCTCTCCTGTATATAAGGTAATATTTGAGAAATTTAATCATTATCAAAATTCTTTTCAAAATTGCTTTAACAATTTTGTCTTTTTGTTAAATATTAATTGATCAACATATAAAGAACTTTTTTTTCAATAAATACCTTTCAGCTTCTTAAGAAATTTGTATTTAGAATGAACTCGGATAAAACAATGAATGTATTTGTTCGATTAGTATTATAATGAATAATAATGAATTATTTAGCATGCTCATGATTTCCTGATCGCAATCTCGGAGCCAGTTTGTCGTCCAGAACTTATTCATGAATACAAACTTACTTCATACTCACTCTACGCAGCAGGTACAAGTACAATTCATACTCTACGCAGCAGGTACAAGTACAATTCATACTCTTCGCAGCAGGTACAAGTACAATTTATACTCTACGCAATAGGTACAAGTACAATTCATACTCTACGCAGCATGTAAAGTACCATTCATACTCTACGTAGCAAGTACAAGTACAATTTTACTCTATGCAGCACGTACAAGTACAATTTATAGTAGGTACAATTCATACTCTACGCAGCAGGTACAAGTACAATTTTACTCTACGCAGCAGGTACAAGTACAATTTATACTCTAAGAAGTACGTACAAGTACAATTCATAATCTACGCAGCAGGTACAAGTACAATTCATACTCTACGCAGTAGGTACAAGTACAACTCATAATCTACGCAGTAGGTACAAGTACAATTCATACTCTACGCAGCAGGTATAAGCACGATTCATACTCTACCCAGCAGGTACAAGTACAATTCATACTGTACGCAGTAGGTACAAGTACAATTCATATGCTCCGCAGCAGGTACAAGTACAATTCATATTCTGCTAGTACAGTTCATATGACTACGCATTTAGTACAATTTATAATAACGCTTTTATTGTTTTTTATTATTATTGTTTTTAGTAAGTGTTGGATTACAAACTGATGATATCATTGAATACTTGACTCGTCTCTGGTAAGTTATTTATTGTTCTACACTTTTTACTGTGTTGAATTTTGACTCTTATTTTCATTTGATTTTTAAGCGTTTCTGGTAAACTTATATAAATCCTATCTTTTAACTTTCTTGGCCCATTTCCTAATTTTTATTTTTATTTTTGTAGCTGTTGGAAGTTTTTTATTTTCCTTTTTTTGCTTTTTTCTGATTTCTTCTGGTCTCTTTACTTTTGGATTAATTGATTGACTGATTGACTGATGATTGATTTTTTGATTAATTGATTGATTGATTGACTGATGATTGATTTATTGATAGATTGATTGACTGATGATTGATTTATTGATTGATTGATTGACTGATGATTGATTTCATGATTAATTGATTGATTGATTGACTGATGATTGATTTAATGATTAATTGATTGATTGATTGACTTATTATTGATTGATTTATTGATTAATTGATTGATTGACTGATGATTGATTTATTGATTAATTGATTGATTGATTGACTGATGTTTGATTTATTGATTAATTGATTGATTGACTGATGATTTATTTATTGATTAATTGATTGACTGATGATTGATTTTTTAATTAATTGATTGATTGTAAAATTTATCAATTGTTCAGTAAGACGAGTTTGCCAGCTGGAATAGTTGACTATATCAAAATGTGTACAACCTCATACGGAAAAGTAAGGTTTTAAATCAATCATATGTTACAATTTATCTATCTGTCTATAAAATAAAGCTCTTCGCTCATATATTTATTTAAGTAAGCTATAGCTGGCCAAACGGCTGAACCAAATTAACATAATTTTTTTGAGGGAACGCATAGGTACCCTAGTGGTAACAAAGGTTCAAAAGATGGTCTTGACTTTTTTTTCATTTATAAAATTCCAGGAGCAACGGTGGGCACATCATCTTGTTATTTATATTTTGTTTATTATTATTTTTATATCCAGGTTAAATTGGTTTTGAAGCATAACCGATATTTCGTTGAGTCCTCTCATCCAGAAACACTTCAGCATCTTCTCAAGGATCCAACTATCCAGGTATGTACTTCAGCATCTTCTCAAAGATCCAACTATCCAGGTATGTACTTCAGCATCTTCTCAAAGATCCAACTATCCAGGTATGTTTAGTTTTCATTTCTCCAGGGGAGGCTGGGCTTAGGCCTTTAGCCTCCCCCCTTTCTCCCTGTAAGCACAAAGATGCCATTTAAAACTATAATCCTTTATTTCACCACATGTCACAGTGGTCCAGAAGTTGCAAAAAATGGACAAAACTATTTAAAAGACTTTTAGGCATGAAATACATCAAAATAGGGTTTTTTGGGGCCAAGGATTTCGAAAATGCAGTCAAAATTTGCGTACACTCATCCAGAGCCCGTGCACGCGCAAAAAAATTGCAAAAATATGTGCAAAATACATGTTGTATATCGATTTATATGTTTTTGGGGCCAAGAATTTCAAAAATGCAACCAAAACTTTCATACACTTGCCCAGGGCCTGTGCACATGCAAAAAAATTGCAAAAAGATGTGCAAAATACATGTTGTATATCGATTTATATGTTTTTGGGGCCAAGAATTTCAAAAATGTAACCAAAACTTTTATACACTTGCCCAGGGCCCATGCACATGCAAAAAAAATTGCAAAAATGTGTGCAAAATACATGTTGTATATCGATTTATATGTTTTTGGGGCCAAGAATTTCAAAAATGCAACCAAAAATTCTGCAAAATTAACCAGTTAATAAAAAAATCTAAGTTTTATTGAAAGCATACAATTCTTCATAATCAACAGTTTCTTTGACTCTTCAGCCATACTTTTCAAGCATTCTTTTCTGATCATAGTCTATGCTAGTCCATTTTATCTTCAAACTCTTAAGAAAATTGCTTGCTCTCTCTTCAGTTATTTCAAATGTTTGAACAATTAAGGTCTATGGCCTCAGTTTTTAACATATCAGATATGCTTTTATTTAATTTGAGTCTCGTGAGAATTCATGCAAATCTTTCCTAGTTGTCATCTTGAAGAGAACCACTTAACTGACGAATAAAAAGCCAAGGTGTTGAACAACATTCAAGATTTTTGCAATGTGCATTCTTAATCCTGATTTATCTCAGCTCTGTTTATCAAACTATATTCAGGATTTATCTTGAATCAAGCAGTGTTAATCATGATATAGTCAATAGATACATATGGAGGTATGGGAGGGGTTTGAACATTTTTAAAATGCAGAGTTTCTTAGTTATTTTCTAAGATTTTTAAACAATTAAATGACAAATTTACGTTACTAAAGCGGACAAAAATCACGAAACCTCGAAACTAAATATATTTGCTTTGATTGTGTTCCGACAGCTCTAACTTGCTCAAATGGATCAAAATGGTTCATAATTTGAAACATGTTTAATACTTACATGACATATTGGCATTGGTCTAACATCTTGCAAACCCTTGCAAAAAATTTCCCGCTACTTGTAAATTCAAAGTTACACAAATTTTTACAATTTTTTTCAAATATCTACCCCTAATTTTTTTTTGGTTGAAAAAAAAATATTTTTGTTCACCAAAAAGTTTTTTGTATTTACAGTTGTTAATCAAAAAAGTTGCAGTATAGTAAAAATAGATAAAATGATAAATCTTCTTGACTCTAATCCTCATAACTGGAGTACCAACGAAATTTTTTTCCAAAATTTTGGATTTAGCTCTCGAATATTGTTATAGTAATGCACTATACCTTTAAAAATGGTTTTAAAAGTTAGTGAAATTTGGGGTTTTGCCAACCTGTGGACCACTGTGCTTGTTGGGTTTTGTGACGTCTGTTAATAATAATAATAAGTATGTGTTACTTTAAAGGGAGTGACTTGCTAGACATGGTTGTTGAGATGAAAGTGCAGTATTGTAGAGAAAACTTTAGGATTCATTTAATACCAATAAGGCATTTTTCCTGTGTACAATTTTGAAACGTTTTTTTACAAATCTTAAATAACAGGGAGAATACATGTAACAAATACTATTTTACAAGCTATTCTTCTGCTGATTGAAACATCTGGTAAGATATTACAAACGACTTTAAGGCCTTATTTTAAAAATGTACACCGTAAAAATGTCTCATTGGTATGAAATGAACCCTAAAGTTTTCTCTACAATACTGCACTTAAATCTCAACTACCATGTCTAGTCAGTCTCTCTCTTTAAACAACTGTAGTTTCAATTTCTACTGACCGTGGATTTAAAGATACAATACCCCTACCATTAAACCTTTATCGATCAATATTTTGGAAGATATCGTCTTTTTTTAGTTTGAAAAATTTCTTCCATTGCTGTTGCAGCAGAAACCTGCAAATCACAATCACATTATATGGAGAGAAACTAGAATTAAAATTAATCATTTTTTAAAAAAAAATCTTGGATATCTCATTTATTCATGACTAGACTAGGCTTTTAATGCTACTGTTGTGAATGGGTCATGCCATGCTTTAACGGAGATCGGAAGGTCACTTGAAATTACGTCTAGACTCTGTAAATGTACAGCAATTTATTAATCCTGATTAGCAATGTCGGCTGCGTGTACCGGAAGCGTCGGCGGAAACAGATCTGATCACAGAGGAACCGGTGAAGACGACAATTCCAAGCTTCGGTGCGACGGCGCCGGCCAAAAAGCCGGAAGCCGAAGCGGTGAAAGGTGGCGAGGGGGAAACTGTTCCGGAGGATATAACCGCGTTCTACAGGTATTTTTTTTTTACGGAGGTATATAACTAAATATATTATTTTTTATTTAAAACAGTTCAGGGTTCAAAACTTTTCATTCCCAGCCTCTTCCCAGCCTCCTCCCTGACCTGAATTGTGTTTAGTAAGATAGATCGTGAGGATGAGTAAAGGATGAGGATTAGAATAAAAAGTTTTGACCTGAATTGTGTTTAGTAAGATAGATCGTGAGGATGAGTAAAGGATGAGGATGAGAATAAAAAGTTTTGACCTGAATTGTGTTTAGTAAGATAGATCGTGAGGATGAGGATGATGAAGGTGAAGATGCTGGGAATAAGAAACTAGTCAGCTTCGAGGTAAACTATTTCTTTCTAACCTATGTACGTAAGACGAAAGTGTTGGTGCCGAATTTTCCTAAACACATGGATAAAAATCAAGTTGAAGCCCCGTTTTTGGTTGTTTGTCTATTTGATTTTAATAAACTTCAAAACGGCTGAACCGATTGGGCCCAATTTTTGCATGGCAACTCGAATGACCCCAGGGAAAGTTTATGGACCTAAACAATTTTAGTTCCCAAGCTAGTTGTTTAATAACGACATCAAATTGTAATTTTCCCGATAGTATTATTGCCTTCTCCCAACTCCATTTATCCTTTACCCAACTTCATTTATCCCTCTCCTAACTCCATTTATCCCTCTCCTAACTCCATTTATCCCTCTCCAAACTCCATTGATTCCTCTCCAAACTCCATTCATCCCTCTCTCAACTCCATTCACTCCTCTCCTAACTCCATTTATCCCTCTCCTAACTCCATTCATCCCTCTCCCAACTCCATTCACCCCTCTCCTAACTCCATTCATCCCTCTCACAACTCCATTCATACCTCTCCTAACTCCATTCCTCCCTCTCCCAACTCCATTCACCCCTCTCCCGACTCCAACCAACCCTTTCCCAACTCCATTCGTCCCTCTCTCAACTCTATTTATCAGTCCCCNTTGCTTGTTTGCTTGCTTGTTTGCTTGCTTGTTTGCTTGCTTGTTTGCTTGCTTGTTTGCGTGCTTGTTTGCTTGTTTGCTGGCTTGTTTTCTGGCTTGATTGTTTGCTTGCTTGTTTGCTTGCTTGTTTGCTTGCTTGTTTGATGGTTGGTCGTCCCATTATTGTTAATTGTTAAATAACTAATCTGGTTTTAAATTAAGGAATGACACCCTAAACCCTGACATCAACATAGACTTAAAACCTACCGCCATCTTGAGACCCTATCAGGAGAAAGCTCTCAGGAAAATGTTCGGTAACGGCAGAGCCAGGTAATTAGGTTTTAACCCATGTATTCAAGGCGCCTACCCATTGTATTCTAGGCGCCTACCCCTTGTATTCTGGGCACCTACCCATTGTATTCTAGGCACCTACACATTGTATTCTAGGCACCTACCCATTGTTGTATTCTGGGCACCTACACATTGTTTGTATTCTAGGCACCTACCCATTGTATTCTGGGCACCTACACATTGTATTCTAGGCACCTACCCATTGTATTCTGGGCACCTACCCATTGTATTCTAGGCACCTACCCATTGTATTCTAGGCACTTACCCCTTATATTCTAGGCACCTACCCCTTGATTAATTAATGTACTTCCTTTGCCGTTTATTTCTGATGGGGGTCGACCAGACCTTCCACCATTGACAGCGCAGTATCTGGTCACGTGTCAGTATCTGTATCAATTATATTATCAATTATATTTACTAAAAATAAAAAATTATAAAATTCAAATTATTATAGGAGCGTACCTAAGCTGTTCAGGCTTCTCTGGGTTATTGTAATTTTCAGATTGTTGCGTATTTACTGAATGTGATCTGTTGAAAACTTTGATTTCTATACCACATCTCATATATATATTAGTTTTGGTATAACGTTGACACAGTTTTATATCAATTTCTCAAGACAGGAACATCAGATAGAACTAGTTTAGGTCGCGTTCAACTCCTAAAGTGTTAAGGTCTCACGCTAGTCTCCCTTTCATTTTTCCTGAACAGTCTCTTTAAGGTTCCTAACCACTGTTTAGGTTTCTAACTACTGTATTTTGGCTCTTATGCGACTCTATCTATATATTTATTTAGGTCTGGTGTAATTGTACTCCCTTGCGGGGCTGGTAAAAGTCTGGTGGGTGTAACCGCCTGCTGTACTGTCAGGAAGAAGGTAAAAAAAAACTTTAGTGATAACAATTCATTTCTGCTTTCTTCTTTCAAACGGAGGCTGAAAATAAAGAAATGCAATTATGACCTGTAAATAACATTTTAATGATATTTTTTCTTTTTAACGCCAAATAACAAGCTTTTGATTACCTATCAAAAACTGAAAATTTTTTTGGAGCTATCTTCAAAAAACAAAAAAGTTAGAGCCATTTGAAATAAGGAGGCCGTCCTCGAAATCTTGAAATATCGGAAACTTTCCGGAGCCATATCTCCGGCCCCGGAGGTCTCAGAACGCTCATCTTGGGGTTCCTTGATTTTTTTCATATCCCAAATTGTATGCAAAATTTCAGCAAAATCTGTGACATAGGTGGTTGACTTGACATGGAATGACCCATATTTAATTGGATTAAAGTTTACAATAAACTACTCGTTATTCAAGCTTAATTGTATTGACGACATTGTTCTGCAATTTCCTTGAATGTAATCATGTTGTGTGTCTGTACCAAAAGAGTGTGCGTGTGTAATAACGAACTCGTCTGCAAAGCAGTACACCTGACTTTCTCATGCCAGACTAGCGCCATTTCCCTTCACTTTATTCTTATTCCCTGTGGACTATTCAAAACCATAACTTGAGTTTATCTGTCGTCTTCCTTTTCCCACAGTTTTCTTAGTCTCACTTTCCAAAAGTTTAATTATTTTAAGATTTCACTGCAGGGGTATATTTAATTATAACAATTAAATAATTGTTAATGATAATGATAATGAGGGGGGAGGCTAGGGGGGATTTAATAAATTTAGTCAACAGAGGGAAAATTTTCGTCCTTTTTTATTTTCCCCTAAAAATCCTTTGATTTCCTCAATTAAGCTCAAAAAAACCAAGAAGAAGGGAAAAATGATTTTATAAGAAAATACACACCCCTGTCCCACTGTAGGCTATAGTGCTGTGTAACTCTGGTGTTAGTGTCGAACAATGGAAGACCCAGTTTAAGATGTGGAGCACTGCTGATGATAGCATGATTTGCAGGTAGGGTTTTTTGCATAATTTGCAGATAGGGTTTTTTTTGCATAATTTGCAGGTAGGGTTTTTTTTGCATAATTTGCAGATAGGGTTTTTTTTGCATAATTTGCAGATAGGGTTTTTTTTTGCATAATTTGCAGGTAGGGTTTTTTTTTGTATAATTTGCAGGTAGGGTTTTTTGCATAGTTTTTATTTTTTTTTGTCTATATTTTCTTTCAGGGTCAATAATTAGCAATAGCATAGTGTAATAAAAGAAAATGTTTTTTAAATTTATTATCCCAAAAAATTGTTTTTCTTACACTATGCTCAATTTTAACCCTGACAGAAAATATATGAAAAAAACGACCCACAAACGACGGTGCAAAGATCGTTTGTGATTGTAATTCTGTTTTTTCATTTTTAGGATAAAAATATTGCAAAGTTTAATAAAAGCAAACATTAACTTATAACACAGTTTTATTTAATTTTTAAATACGACGATACAACACGGTTAACAACACTTTGCGGTTACTGCATACTGAGAGACCAAACTTAAAGGGTCTGTAGGCGTAATTTCAATTTTAAACCAAAATTTAGAAAGCTTTCCGTCCGCAATGTTTCCTAAATTGTGGAATGAAATTGAATTTGACCTTAAAGAAACTAAATCTGCGAAAATATTTAAAAAAAAAGAGTAACCAATATTTATCTTGAGAATTATGAGAGGTTTAAATGTGAAAAACCTAGCTGTATATCGTGTGAATAATTTTTATATAAAACGACTAAAATAACTGAAACTTTATAAGCTTATTTCTGTTTATGTAACTACCATCATTAACACCCTGTATTATAATTTATCTCTACATAAAAATCTTTCTGATCTCCCCCTGCCACAGATCACCTGACAATCTCCTTCCTTCCAATCAACTCCTTACCTATCCAAAAACATATCTTGATATGTGTAACCAATTATATTCAGTATCGTTAATTAACTTCGGGCCAATCACTCAAAACAACCAACTTTGTTTAGGCGGGTCCAAACTGCATTGTAAATTGTAACTGCTTATTTGTAATATCTCATGCTTTGTAGTTGAATAAAAATATGAATGAATGAGTACTAGAGACGCACGTGTCTAATTCATAACAGTACCATGTAAACCTTTAATTGAGTTCCGTTGAGTTCACACCGTAGGCTCGAGTTTTCTGGCAATTTAAACAACATTTTAAGGATAAACACACGGAGTTCTTTGCCATTGATGATCAGTTAAAAATATAAAGGGTTTAGTTGGAAATCGGTTATTCAGCTCTTAGCTGATCACTTAAAATTACGCTTACACTCCTTTTTCATAATTGAGGTTCACACGAATTTTCTAAAAAACATTTAACAAATCGCTCGAAATTACGCAACAAATGTTAGGATTAAGTAAGATATTTCTAACATTCTGTTAATAATTTTGAACAAAATTATTGAAACTTTCACTGGGACCTATGCATACAACCGTGGCAAAGGAATTCAATGGTCTATTGAACATGAGGCACAGCAATTGTGCAGTGTACACAGACCCAATTCACTAAAAAAATTGACAAAGGTACTGGGAAAACTATTTGTTTATAACAATATCAGATACCCTTGGCCTTAATATTTCTTAAATGTCGTTTTCCTATTCCACAGGTTTTTAGGCCTCACTGTATTATTTTCAAATGTCTGTGTTTGTAGGTTTACAAGCGATGCTAAAGACAAACCAATGGGATGTGCAGTGCTTATTACAACATTCAATATGATCACTCATACACAGGTAGAATTCATCCACTCATTCATTCATTTATTCGTCTATTCATTCATTCATTCATTCATCAATCCTTTTACTCGTTCATTCATTTATTTATTTATTCTTTCATTCATTCGTTCATTATTGCATCCTCTATTTTTTTATTCATTCAATCTGTCATTAACTTATTGATTCTTTCATTTATATTTTTATTTATTTATCGTTTTATTTATCGTTTAATTCATTTATTCATTCATACTTATATTCATTCATTAATTCAATAAATCATTCGTTTATTTATTCTTTCATTCATTTTTCATTTATCCTTTCATTTATTCAGTTATTTATTCATTTACCTCTACATTATTAATTGTTTAATTATTCATTCATTTATTTATTTTTTCATTTCATGTATAAATTCTAATTTTTAAGAAACTTATTTATTCATCCTAAATTATTAATCTAGAAAAGAAGTTGGGAAGCAGAGCAAACTATGAAATGGATTCAAGAGCAGGTTAATTTAGTTTTAATCTGTTTGTATGTCCTAGCATAACTTAAGATTTAAGTTATGATTCGGTCCAATTATATAGCTAAAGTTGTAATTTACGATCAAGCGCCCGTTAAGGTGCGGGAGTAATAATGAGTACCCTGGGTTCTTAAGCTAGTATATCATATTATGTATTGATAAATATATTAATTTTTCAATATAATAATAAAACTCTGAAAAAAAAAAACATTTTGAGCTCCTCGCAACTTTATCAAACGCCTTGGGTAAATGATTTTTTAAGGGGGTGGGGATTATTAGTGATTTTAAGAGAAAATATTCATCCCTGTTATTTATGTTATTTGTACAGGAATGGGGTATTATGGTCCTAGACGAAGTGCACACAATTCCTGCCAAAATGTTCAGGTTAGTTTTTGTTTTTTAATATTCCTAAAGGGATTTTGAACACCTTTTACTATATTATCGATCACATATTTTGAATTTAGAGGCGCAGGTTGTTAATGGATTATAGTTATGTTTCTCTTAATTCAATGTAAATGCAGTATGTATGCTACTGAGATTTAGACAACTCTGAAACTAAGTCATTACAATTTTAGACAGCCTCGACTTTATTATACTATTTTGTAGCCCTAGACATACACATTTTAAAAATGCATTGCTCTTGATTCTAGTTAAAGTTTGAAAAGATTTATTGGTAAAATTTTTGTTTAGAAGTGTCTTGGTTTGCAGTGATGCCTTTATTCTAACATTTTTGTCTCCAAAAATCATTTTCTCTTGTATCTAGTAAACATCGGTCTTTCTTTCTTTCTTTCTAACTCTCTTTCCAACAATATTTTGATCTTTCAACTATATTTTCAACTATATATATATATATATCTATCTATCTATTTATCTATCTTATCTATCTATCTATCTATCTAGGCGTGTGTTGACCCAGGTACAGTCTCACACAAAGCTGGGTTTGACCGCTACTCTAGTCAGAGAAGATGATAAGATTGCAGATCTTAACTTTCTTATTGGTAAGTTCCACTTTGACCTTTCTAATTGGTTAGACCCATCTTTTTTATTGTTTAATTATATCCTTACTTACTGGTAAGTTACATCCTTTCTTATTGGTTAATTATATCCTATCTTATCGGTAAGTTCCACTTTGACCTTTCTTATTGGGAAGTTCGGCAATTTATTCCGGTAAGTTCCGTCTTTTTTTAAAGTCTGATTGATTGATTTGTAAGTTCTTTCCTTTCTTATGGGCAAGTTCCATCCTTACTTATGGGTAAGTCCCATCCTTACTTTTTGGTAAGTTCCGTTTTTATGTTAATTGATTGAGTGAGTTGATTTTTTGTCTGATTGATTTTTTAGTCGATTTTTGATTGATTGATTTATGTTTACTAAGGTCCAAAGCTGTACGAGGCTAACTGGTTGGAACTGCAGAAGGAAGGGTTTATTGCCAGGGTGCAGTGTGTTGAGGTAAACACTAAACATTTTCTCAAGAAAATATTAAGCGGCATGAATTAAGTTTCTCGCGTATTCTATACATCATTCATTAATATGTCTAATGAATTGAGTATAAAAATAATGTGTCGACCAAAATGTATAAAAAGGTATTTAAAGATAATTTTCTGATTTTACTGTTAGTTCAATTTCCCGTAAAAAGGTAATACAGTTTACAAACTATTAAGCTTTTATACTTTCATTTTTACTGTAAGCACTAGGAAAGGGAATTCCACAATGTCCTCGTTAAAAGTTATCTTTCTTATAATGCAGTTTCAAAATTATAAATAATCTCAGTTTTGAGAGAAGTCAAATATACTATTTGTCCGAAAGAAGCGTGATTCTTAACATTTTTAAATGTATCTTTATATATAAAGATGTTGTCTCCGTTTGTTTGTATGTCTGTTTGTTTGTTCAATCATAACTCATGGGAAACCCTGAACCAATTTGCCTCAAATATTGATTTGGGAACTCGCGAAACCCACAGGAATGTTCTTAGCTTGGTTTTGATATTATAAGTTGAGTGTGTCGACTTTTATAGCGAAAATTCAGTTTCCCGGTAAAATCGTTCAAGTGCGGGTAAATGGCGGGAGTAACTATGAGTAGCCTGGGCAGCGCTTGGTTTCCAAGCTAGATAATAAATAAAGTGGTTTGTAGTTACTTTAAAAACCATTGTATTGAGGAAAAAAGACTGTAATTTTGGGAAGAAGGGCGTGAAGCGCTCTGATTGAATTGTATCTAGGTATGGTGCAGTATGACACCGGAGTTCTACAGGGAGTATCTGAGCATGAGCTCCATGAAGAAGATGTTGCTCTGCGTGATGAACCCAAATAAGTTCAGGGCCACCCAGGTAGTGATGTGCCTTCAGTTGGTTCGTTTTTCCTTCAGCGGTCAAAATATTTCCTTTAGGGGTCAAAATATTTCCTTTAGGGGTCAAAATATTTCCCCTTAGCGCAAACAAACATACCTAACTTCTAAAGGAACACTTATTTTCAAAAGAAGGGAGGATTTTTCTTGAAAATATACGCCCCTGAATTTCGGTGACTAATCCTGACTATAAAATATGTATTCAGATAAAAAATCTAGTATTTTAAAATATATTTTTTTCTAGTTTCTAATCAAGTATCATGAGAGGAGGAATGATAAGATTATTGTTTTTAGGTAATTAATAATTATATTTTTTTTATTCTTATTTTTTGCTTGCATCATATTTTTTAATTCATTCATCCATCTAGTTGCCATATATTTAGTTCATTTTTATTTTTTACTTACATATTTCCGATAAACAATTTACCTTATCTATTTATCTATCTATCTATCTATCTATCTAACTATCTATCTATCTTTCTATATTTCTATCTATGTATCTATCTAGTGATAATGTATATGCCTTGAAACACTACCCTAAAGAGTTGAATAAACAGTATATCTACGGTCCTACATCACAATCTATCTATCTATCTAACTAACTAACTATCTATCTATCTTTCTATCTTTCTATCTATGTATCTATCTAGTGATAATGTGTATGCCTTGAAAAACTACACTAAAGAGTTGAATAAACAGTATATCTACGGTCCTACATCACAATCTAACTATCTATCTATCTATCTAGTGATAATGTGTATGCCTTGAAACACTACGCTAAGGAGTTGAATAAACCGTATATCTACGGTCCTACATCACAATCTAACTATCTATCTATCTATCTAGTGATAATGTGTATGCCTTGAAACACTATGCTAAGGAGTTGAATAAACCGTATATCTACGGTCCTACATCACAATCGGAGAGAATCACTATTCTTCAGAACTTCAAATACAATCCAAAAGGAAAATAAAATATGTAAAATACTTCAAAACAGACTTCCAAATTGCTAAAAAAAAATTAATACAATTGCAAGCGCGCAGTGAGACCATGACACCCCGTTAAAGGACTGTAAGAGTAATTCCAAGTGATCCTCCATGCAAAGATGGCAATGCCTGATTTACAGCGGTACCCTTGAAAGCTTTGTCTATCAAGTAAAATTAGATATACGTTTTTATGATGTTAAAAAACTTATTATTTTCAATGCGGTTTCTCTGCAAAAGTGACCGGAGAACGTATAGGAATTGCTAGAATTAAGCACTTATAAACATGAAAAAAAATTATTTATTGTTATCAATCAGATAAAGGTTCAAGGGTACCATTGTGAATCGGGCATTGCCTTCCTTGCATGGAGGACTATAATGTTACTTTAACGCTAACAGTCGGATGAGATTTTTACTTTTTTGTTTATCCTCTGTTTTGCCTTAAAAACCCTTGCATTATTTTGTATCTGATAGTGAACACAATTTTTGTGTCTAAAGTAGCAGATACCAGCTTTGATCTACCAGAAGCGAACGTTCTGATACAGGTATTATCATCAATTTTTTTGTGCAAATTGTTAAAAAAAAAATAAAAAAGCAAGATGTCATAAAGTTTTTATATGTAACAAGATTAAATATTAACAAGAGTTGTTAAATAATCAGGTTAAGAAGTAAGAGTTCAGCGAAACAAGTTAAAAAAGAGTGTTTGCAATACCAGGATGGGAAAGAGTTAAATAAAACAAAACAAGAGTTTTTGCAATACTGATTTAGTATAAGTAACATTAATTTGAGTTGAGTTGAGTTGAGTTGAGTTGAGTTGAGTTGAGTTGAGTTGAGTTGAGTTGAGTTGAGTTGAGTTGAGTTGATTTGATTTGATTTGATTTGATTTGATTTGATTTGATTTGATTTGATTTGATTTGATTTGATTTGATTTGATTTGATTTGATTTGATTTGGTTCGATTTGATTCGATTTTATTATTATTTGAAGAAAGATTTTGATTAGAACAAGTAGAAAAGAATTCTTGAGATATCAGAAATTCATGATAAGTGAGAGTTTAATAAAATAAGTTAAACAAGAGCTCCTAAAATATTAGGATAAGTGAAAGTTAAATAAAATAAGTTGAACAAGAGTTCTTAAAATATCAGGATAAGGGAGAGTTTTTAAAACGAGCTGAACAAGAGTTATTGAAAAATCATAAAAAGAAAGAGTTTTAATGAAGCAAATTATACAAAGTTTTACAAAAGTGCTCAAATGAGAAAGAGTTAAAGAGTGAGAGTTAAAAATTAATTTTGAGTATTTTTCCAAGTCGAGGAAATTATTAATCATTTCTTTGAACCGTTAATTGCCAGAATCTTATTCAAAAAAAGAACTGTGATGTAAATTGTCTATTGTATTCTGTATAGGAAGAGAATAGAATATATATTAGAGTGGAATTTACTAGAAAAAACTGTAAAACATCCATTTTGTTGTACTGTTTCGATACTGCAGGTGTACTTCACATATTTATGCTACATAACCTTTTGGGCCATGGAATATCGTTTTATAGAAAATCTAAAATTATTGTTAGAAGAAAACCAAATTATGAAATAGACTGGTTTCATAATTGACTAATGATCATTTCACATAGACTCTATGCCTTCCACTTTACAAACGATGATTTTCCGTTATAAATATAAATCAAATGATGTTTTTTATTCACCCAATTCATTATAAAGTTCATTTAACAGTTTAAAAAATTCGAAATTGAAATGAATAGTCTAGGGAACATACTGTATTAATGTTTTCTACTGCACATAATTTGTGAACATTTACATGATTTGTAAACTTTGAACTCCCTTTCAGGCTGGAAGGGACTGAAAAAATTCATACCGAGAGATTTTCTAAATTCCACTCTAATAATTATTCTATTCTCTATGGCTGTAAAGGAGCACCATCACGTCGTAATATAGTAGTGGACTGTACTTAACAATAAAGCTTTATTCATAAATATATATTTAGATATCAAGCCATGGTGGTTCTCGGAGGCAGGAAGCTCAAAGGTTGGGCAGAATTCTTAGAGCTAAGAAAGGTGATTTTCTTTTTACAGTGAACCTTCCCGTTAAGGTGTTTTGTGGATGTTGTTTAAAAGCTATAAAATTCCAGAAGAAATTATGCGTCGGAGCATTTTTTGAAATGTCTTCCTCTATGACCACTAGACATAATAAAAGACCCTCCATTATAGAGTGTTCAATCCACAACGGTATTTTAAGCCTGATAAAAGAGTGAATGAGATATCCAACATTTTACATTTTTATTGCAGAAAATATATTATTTTTAATCGTGGTTCCTATGTGACATGCGGATTTATACTGCAGAGACAATGATGGAAAGTTATTAGAAAACAAAACATCAATAAAAAAGTTTCCTCATTTTACCCAGAAAGAAGTTTAGAGAGTGCCATTTTAGTTTTTAATTACGGAAGAGTCACTCAAAATTACGTCTGCAGTACCTTTTAAACAACTTCTTTTAGTTTTCAGATAAAAAAATATTTGAAAATTAGAGGTTTTGTATTTTTAGGTGCTATTGTGGATGAATTCAACGCTTTCTTTTACACTCTAGTTTCTGAGGTAGGACAACAATTTTAGATTAGTTCTACATCAATTTTATGCAGAGTTTTAGCTTTATTATGGTTTGGTTGGGTTAGAAGTTAGAAGTTAGAAGTTAGAAGTTAGAAGTTAGAAGTTAGAAGTTAGAAGTTAGAAGTTAGAAGTAAGAAGTTAGAAGTTAGAAGTTAGAAGTTAGAAGTTAGGTTAGGGTTGGGTTGGGTTAAGTTTTGAAAAAATTGACGAGAAATAATGATTAAACATACTTTAGGATACGCAAGAAATGGCGTTCAGTAGAAAGCGTCAGAGATTCTTGGTTAACCAAGGATATGCGTACAAGGTGAGTTATACATTGTACGCTTTTTATGTTAGAAACTAGTTTAATTGATCACAACTCACAATAAACAAAATTAAGACATTTTATCGTAAATACAATAGATAAACATTAAAAATTAAGAATATAATAATAATAAAAGATACCTTTCTTTAAATTATCAGAACATGTGAAGAATTTTGTAAGAATTTTGTAAATTATTCCTAAAAGAGAGAGACGTAAAAGCAGAAATTTCGGATTAAGCATTTATCTCCATCTTGTGCAGATCTACTGATTAATTCAATTCCTCTTTGATAACCAGTGATGGTTATACCCTGGAGGGATAAGGATAACTTCAATTGAGAAATTTTTAACAATTGGAAATGACAAAATCCACAGACACTTCTAGAATGTACATTTCCCTCCTTTTAAGGAACTGTTTTTGTTATTCTATTTTAAAATTACAATAGTACCCTTTTTACCTTTATTTGATTTTAATGTGGAAGATATTGTCGTTTTTTCTAGCTTTAACAGTGTTTAATTCTAATAATTTCCTCTCATTGTATCTGCACGTAGCAGATTGTAGAAAAACCATGATTTAAAGAAAAGAGTCTTCAAATGGAAGTCTCATTGATTCTTGATCAGACATGATAAAGTAAAATAACAAAAAACAGTTATCCTTCAATACAAGGAATGTTTAGGGAAGAGCCCATGTTACCACACTATCTCCATTGGAAGTAGATAAGTATCATTGGTGGCTGGCCACACCGGACAGAGTGAGAACCACCAAGCACGGGACAATGATTAAGAATGAATAATATATTAATGTTTTCAGTTTTGCTTTTAAGGTGACTTGCGGATATCTGCTACAGAAAAAATAGTGGATTTTGTCAGAATTCAACACTTTTCAAAGAAAAGCGACGATATCTTCCACAATTTTGATCAGTTTGAGTTAAATATTCTAAGGGTACCGTGGAGAAATAGATATGTCACTCTAAATAGGGAGAGTCACTTGAAATTACCACTTGAGTTTCTTTAATCTGTATCAGGTTGTGACAAAACTGGCAGGGATGGATGAGGATATGGATCTTATGTATAAAGAGAAGGAGCAACAGGTAGTCGGTACACTTAACGGGACCGTTCACTTATTTGGGTAATTTCATAGTAAACTAAATAGCTATTCATTGGTATTAGTCTCACTTTTCAAAGATATCTATGACCGGAGAAAAAACCGAGTTATCGTTTAGATTTCCGGCGGAAAGGTATGATACATTTGCTTATTGCAAATTACCCAAATAAGTTAACGGTCCCTTTAAATAATTTTCATGGGCTGGATCCGAGTTGATTCTTTTATGAAATGTTTCCCAAGAACTGATATTGATCAGGTGAACCTGCTGCAGCAGACCCTGGCTGCTAATGATGCTGATGTAGATGAAGAAGCTCTCATGCAAGGAGGAAAGGGAGGAGCTACCAGGAAGTTTGGTAACAAGAAATTAATAATTAATGATATTACAACTTTTTATAAATTCATTTTATCTACTAGGCTTTCTTCTTGCATTTTAATAAAACAATAAGAAAAAATTCCCGGATTTTTTTCGTGGATTTTCGAAATTTTACCAAAATAAAAATGGTTTGAAGGTGAATTGTTTTAATTCTGCCCATCCATAAACTTTACTTGGAGTCTTTAAGGTCTCAGACAAAGTTCGGTTCAGCCGTTTTAACGTTTATTGTATACAAACAAACAGGCAAATAGACAAGCAAAGTATATTCAAAGATAAAATACAACAAGATTCCGCATATTTATTCTATTAAACCCCTTTTTTTTCTGAAGAAAGTGCTCAGTGGTCCTCACGAAACTATGGNACATCTGAGATGGGGGGGAGGGGCTGTAAAAATTAAATAAATAGTTTATTACTCTTTTCACCTAAATGTGCCAAGCACAAAAATATTATTATGTAATTTTATTTGATTAGGAAACATGGCGAGTATGTCCGGGGGTGATGATAATCTCTACCTGGAGCTTAGCAGTAAAACAAAGGTTTGATTTTTCGGGATAATATAATGTTCAAACGTTTAATTGAAAATATTTTTTTTCATCATTAAAAAGTTGGTACAATTAAAGATTCTTTTTATGTTATAAATTTTGTTTATTGTTAATTTTTCTAAATATAAATATATAACAATGATTATAACAATAACCATTCAACGAGAATAACTATTTATAACACTGTTATTCTGTTTCGCAGTGTCATAAAGTTTTTGGACAAAAATTTTCTCTTTATCTAGGTTCTAGTTTTTTAGATTCAATTTTGCCCCGAGCTTTAGAGAGGGACAAAATATAGTCTAAAAAGGCGAAAACCTTCGAGATATAGAGAAAATTCAAGTGCAAAAACTTTATAGCACGTCGTGCCAAAATAATAGTGATATGGGTAATTTTCTGAAACGTTTGTGTACTTGTCTTATTTCAATGGCTGTTTCTAGATCAAATAAGCTTTGAAACAAAGCAGAAGTCAAAATATATAATTAATTTCAATTTTATTTTTATTTCGACTGAAAAAAATATTTTGGAAATATCCTAAATTTTTCGGAGAAAATCCGGGAACCAATCTAAACTTTATAGCACACGTGCTATAATGTACAGCTAATTTAACTTTATAGCCCAAAGATTACTTTATAGCACGTTCATTATAAAATTCACGATGAAGTGAGTAAAAATGATAAAGTACACAATAGTTTCATAAGATCAAAAATAATCGTAAAAAGACGGAAAAAGTAACAAAAAGCATAATTTCAAGTGACCCTCCATGCAAAAATGGTAATGTCCGATTTACAACGGTACCCTTAAAAGCTGCTTTGTCTTAATAAGTAAATTAGTTATCAATGTCTATAATTTGAGAAAATTTATTTTTTGAATTCAAAAAGTGATTTGCGGATTTCTGCTGCTGGAAAACATATATAGGATTTATTAGATTTAATCACTTCTAAACCTAGTAAATTAATTATGATTATTGATTAAATAAAAGTTTCAAAGGTACCTTTGTGAATCAGACATTGTCATCTTTGCGTGGGGGGTCACTTGAAATTACGCTTACATTACATTAAAAAATGTTACAATTGGCCATGATACAATATGTCAACATGTTTATATAATTAAAGTGAACATGTTTTTTTATGTTAGGATTATTTTTTTAACTTACACATTATTTTCATTAGTTTGCGCATCCACTGTTTAAGAGGTTCCGAATGGCGAAATAAGTTTGTGGGACGAGAAAGATGGACAGAAAATCCACGTGGAGATGTTAATCTGCGCGGGAAAAAAATGTGATAAAAATTCCAATTTGTATTTTTCAATAAATTTATTTGTTTGTTTAATCTGTTGAATAACAGATTTTTTTTAATGAGATAATTAATTAATCATTAATTCATTTCAGAAAAAAAACATGTTCCGCTGATGTGAATTCTTGATAAAAACCACCCTTCTCTGAGATATCAGGGTAATTTTTTTTATCTGTTAATGAAATGCTTTCTTAAAAAATTGTTTAAAATTTTTTTTGGCCCGTTTCCAAATATTCGCCATGCTTTTTTTCATTCTTCCTGGTATCAAATCTAATATCTAATCTTTTTTTCTAAATTCACATAATGTTTTCTATCTCCATCTTTTTTTTCTAAATTAGCATCATGTTTTCTATTCTCCGTTTTCTTTTCTAAATTAGCATCATGTTTTCTATTCTCCGTTTTCTTTTCTAAGTTAGCATCATGTTTTCTATTCTCCGTTTTCTTTTCTAAATTAGCATCATGTTTTCTCTTTTTTCTAAATTTGCACCTTATTGCTATTCTTTATCTCATTTTAAATCTATATCATGTTTTCTAATCTACCTCCTGTTTTCTAATCTCCGTCTCAGTTTTTCATATACATCCTGTTTTCTAATCTACATCCTGCTTTCTGATCTACATCCTGTTTTCTAATATCCATCTCGTTTTCTAGTCTCCCTCCTGTTTGCTAATCTCCATCCTTAATTCTAATCTCCAACCTTTTTTCCTATTTCCGTCTTTTTCTAAATTTGCATCCTGTTTTCTAATTTTCATCCTGTTTTCTTATTTCCATCCTGTTTTCCAATTTACATCCTGTTTTCTTATCTCCGTCTTTTTCTAAATTTGCATCATGTTTTCTGATCTCCATCCTTTTTTTAATCTCAATTCTATTTTCTAATTATTATCTTATTCATTTATGTCAAGCCTGTCTGTTCATAATCTTCATCTCATTTTCTTATCTCCATCCTGTTTTCTAATCTCTATTCTGTTGTCTAATCTACATCTCGTTTTTAAATCTACATCCTGATTTAATCTCCCTCCTGTTTTCTAATCTCCGTCTCGGTTTTAATATACATCCTGTTTTCTAATCTACATCCTGTTTTGTAATATCCATCTTGTTTTCTAATCTCCATCCTGTTTTCTAATCTACATCCTGCTTTCTAATCTACATCCTGTTTTCTAATATCCATCTTGTTTTCTAATCTCCATCCTGTTTTCTAATCTCCGTCCTGTTTTCTAATCTACATCCTGTTTTCTAATCTCCGTCCTGTTTTCTAATTTCCGTCCTGTTTTCTAATTTCCATCCTGTTTTCTAATTTCCATCCTGTTTTCTAATATCCATCCTGTTTTCTAATATCCATCCTGTTTTCTAATATCCATCCTGCTTTCTAATATCCATCCTGTTTTGTAAAATCCATCCTATTTTCTAAAATCCATCCTGTTTTCTAATATCCATCCTGTTTTCTAATATCCATCCTGTTTTCTAAAATCCATCCTGTTTTCTAATATCCATCCTGTTTTCTAAAATCCATCCTGTTTTATGATCTTCAGCTTAATCTTTTTATATTCTTTTTAATTTTTCTTTCTTATTTGTGTCACGGCATTTACTTTATTCCAATTTTTCCTCTTTGAAATTTGTTAAGTTTAGGCCTTTAAAGGGGTAGTATGCTGCTCTCATAAAATGCCAGGGGGGACCGAGCGCTACTGCTTGACTAGGGTATATTGAGGGTAGTTACTATGAACAAGTGATCTGTTCACTTAAGTCATGATGGAAGAAATTTAAAAAGAGAAAATGGCTAAAACCAATAACATCTTGCCTTCCGAGCTTTGTTAAATCTTGATCTTGTTTCAGGTTGATTGAACTCCCTGAAATATCTGGATTAATCTTGATCTTGTTTTAGGTTGATTGAACTCCCTGGAATATCTGGATTAATCTTGATCTTGTTTTAGGTTGATTGAACTCCCTGGAAAATCTGGATTCAAAATGGCGGACTGGGATTATCCTGCCACCTTGCCTGCAGAACAGAATCCTTCTCAACAGTGGAGTTATGTTGGAGCTGGGTTCCCTTGTAATGAATGCAGCTACGCTACAACAACTTCTAAAGAGTTAAAGAGACACAAACAAAGAATGCATTCTGGGATTAGACATCCCTGTGATGTTTGTGAATATTCAACAACAACGTCTAAGGAATTGAGAAGACACAAAGAAAGAAAACACTCCGGAATTCGTCATCACTGTGCAGAGTGTGTATATTCTACAAACACCGCCAGAGAGCTAAAACGGCACACGCAGAGAAAACACATGGGGGCAGAGTTTCCCTGTTACGAATGTGAGTATTCTTCCACTACTTTGTCTTGTTTAAAAAGACACGTTCAGAGTAAACATCTCGGAATACGACATCCCTGCTCGGAGTGTGATTATACTTCCTCCACGCCGAGAGAATTGAAAGTACACGTTGAAAAGGTTCATCTTGGTGTAAGATATCCTTGCACCGAGTGTGATTATGTAGCAACCGTTGCCAAGGATTTGAAAAGACACATTGACTGTAAACATTTGGGTGTGAGGTATCCTTGCGATGAGTGTGATCATATTGCCACGTATTCATCTCAATTAAAGAAACACAAGGATATTAAACACCGTGGAGTTATATTCCCGTGTCCTGACTGTGACTACACTGCAGTGTGTGCCACATATTTAAAGAATCACAGAGAAAGCAAACATGAAGGTGTGAGATATCCCTGTCTTGAATGTGAATATTCGGCCA
The DNA here is from genome assembly GCF_000591075.1 of Eurytemora carolleeae. Taxonomy (NCBI): domain Eukaryota; kingdom Metazoa; phylum Arthropoda; class Copepoda; order Calanoida; family Temoridae; genus Eurytemora; species Eurytemora carolleeae. The sequence goes on along the minus strand of NW_019397000.1, from coordinate 61,752 downwards.
CCAAACCTTCACATTTGAAAAGACACCAGCTCGCTGTTCATCTCGGAATAACATATCCGTGTGATTTGTGTGATTATGTTGCTAAACGTAAGAACGTTTTGAAAGCTCACCAGAGAAGAAAGCATGGAAATCTAGATACTTCGGAATCTGATATTATGAACCAATCTTTTCAAGATGAGGAAGATGAAGAGGTAGAAGATGAAGATGATTCTATGTTTCCTATCAAATGTGAACCAGAAGATGCTCTTCCTGAACCTTCAGTTGATGAAACGGAAGAAACCCAAGAAGATGATGATTACACTGATCTAGTGCTTCCAATAACTGATATGGTTAAATCTGAACCCGAACCTGAAAATGATCTTGAAAATGCCATTTATGAAGGATATAATGAAGATATCAATATTAAAGAAGAGAAAGAGGAAGAGAAGGAGGAAGATCTAAATCCTGCCGATTCACTAGACCCGGGTAACTCAAAAGTAACAAAATTAAAGTACCCCTGTACTGAATGTGACTACTCGGCCTCCAAAGCAAGAGACTTGAAAATACACAAGAAGAGTCGACATCATGCAGTTCGGTTTCCTTGTAGTCAATGTGAGTATTCCACAACCACTTCCAAAGAATTAAAACGACACATTGAGAGAAAGCACTTGGGTATAAAACATCCATGTGATCAGTGTGAGTATTCCACTAACACCAATAGGGAACTGAAAAGACATCAAGTGCGGAAACATTCAGGGGTAACGCATCCTTGTGATGAATGTGACTATACAGCGACAAATAAACCACAGTTGAAAAGACACAAGGATACAAAACACACTGAGGTATTGTACCCCTGTACTGAATGCGATTATACAGCAACACATTTTTCCTACTTAAAAAGACACCGGGAAAGTAAGCATGACGGTGTGAGGTATCCATGTCCAGAATGTGATTACTCCGCAACTAAACCGTCACATTTAAAAAGACACGAAGAAGCGCTTCATCTTGGAGTAACATATCCATGTACTGAATGTGAATACATTGCTAAGCGTGTAAGTGTTCTCAAAGAGCACAGATTAAAGAAACATTCGATTCATGACAATTCAGAGGATGATATTAATGATTCTATAAATGATTTTGCCATGAAAATGGAACCCATGACTATTAAAGAAGAAAATGCGTGGTAAAAATATCCTGATGTAAATGGGACTGTTCCTTGAGATTTAGATGGATCTGGTTTTTAAAATGGAGAAACCGATGGAAACCTTATTTGTTAATAAATGATTATTATTTGTTCATTAGCCTTTTTCATGACGAACATTTTTAATTACAGCTTGGGGGGGGGGGGATAAAAGATGAAAATAATTCAAACATATAATGCGACCGCAAGCACATAGTATTGTTGAATTACATTAATGGCTAAATTCAATGTTATTTATTAAAAATTTTACTTAAATAACTATTTTGTCGGTTGACAATATAACTTTTTTGCACAATCAAACTTTGCATTGCCTTGAATTTTGACTGATAAATTTTCGATCTTATTTTTGCTACTGTTCAACTTTTTTATTTTAGATTTAACTGTTTAACTTTTTAACATTTGAATATTCAAAAATAAATTTTTTATGTTTTTTATTATTGTTTTAGAGGGTCTAGCAGTCAACGTAATTTCAAATGACCTAGCATTTAATAAAAGCTGGTCGTCTACGATAAGTTGCTTAAATTATATTTGCTGTTAAAAAAATAGATTATAATTGCGGTTTTCTTTAAAAATAAATGTCGGATGCAGGATCTTTTATAAAAATTTAGAAAAAAATCTTTCTTAATAATAATAATATTAAGGGCTAAATGATACTAATAAAAACATCTGGATAAATCTTTAAGACGAAACAATTTTAAAATTTGATCTGTTTACTCAGTAACCCCTGTAATGTGTATTTGCGTACTCTGCATTAAAAACTGTTAAAATTATTCGAGACATGTTTTCAAGCTTTACATTAATTATATGTAATAAAAATTATTGATTTTTTAGTAGTTGGATTAAAGGTGTGAGAATATTTAGTAATACGGTCAAATTTTTAAGGCTTGACTGGTTGTTTCTAATTTTACTTAAAGAGACTGATTTATGGGTTTATTTCACTTCACGGCAAACTAACCAGGAGGAGAAGGTCAGATTCAATTGTTATTATTATTACGACTTTGTGACTCCGTTACTCCTCTAGTTCTGATTTTTCGCTTGTAAGTAAGAAAAGCAAATTTATTTGGTTACATAACATGGATTCAAAACATTTTTTTTTTTTCAAAAGCTCTTCAATATGAAGTATTATGATAAAAACTTGCTGCATTTTACTTAAGATTGACGTGTGCGTAATAACTCTGTTTAATTGGAAGACGACTTTTCACTACCGTGCAATTGTGCATTGTATACGAAAGAAGTAAAATGTCATGCAACTGAGCCCGAATCGTCCCATCCGTACTTTTTGTAAACATATGACGTCTCCTACTGTGGCCCTCCGAAGTACGGTGAAACACGACCCCTCTCGGCGAAAACAATTAGAAAGCATTGTAAAATTAGATTATGTGCTGACACCTATACTTTAGGTGACATCTGGCGGACAAACACTGTACAGAGACATTCAAAGTACGGCTTAAATACGCAGCCGTTAATTTGGGACGATGCGGGCTCTGGTTAAAATCAGCTAGCTTTATGACAACAACATCAAATTGACAAATACGCATACGCATACGCATACGCATACGCATCAAGTTGCTTAAATGTCGTCCTTCTATTACACAGTCTTATGTGTCTCGTATTTAAAAAGGAAACATTGATTCAATCAACAAATCATCAGTAAATTATTATTATTTGTGGGTAACCCTGTATATATCTATTATATAAAGAGTTGTAATCTCTCATGAGAACCCCATTGACCGATTTGTCTCAATTATATAAGACATGTTTTTATATGTTATAAAAACTTTTCATTTTTTAGTAGTTGGATTAAGAGTGAGAATATTTAGTAATATGGTCAAATTTTTTGTATAAATTGTCAACGGTTTTTTAATGTAGTTCAACTCACTTACAGGTAAACGCAAATAGGTTGTCAAGTACAATTCGTACAGTAACAGGCAACACAGAATGCGTACACTTTTATTACAGCTGTTTCTACGTCATAAGTGTCAACTCAATTTCTGTGTCTGAAAAAAAACTATGAATAAAAGTGATATTTTTAGACTGTAGTGCTTATCTTTCAGTGAAATTAGTGAAATTTTATGTGTTCTGTTTTTCTGCTTTTACCATTTTCATTCAATTTTCTATTGACTAAATAACAGGGTTGAAACTGATATTGTATTTAACAATCTATTTGGGTTATAGACGTAGTTCAACTTCTCTCTGAGAGAAGGATCTGTATATAGTGTCTTGAAAATCTTGATGGAAGAATATCTAAACAAAATTTCGTAAAATCCGCCAAGGAAAAAGGAAACTGGCTAAGTACTTGTAAGGGACCTTTCATTGGAAGCATTGCATGCCAAAAATGATAGATGCCTTTAAAGGGACTGTAAGCGTAATTTCAAGTGTCCTAACATGCAACTTTGGCAATGTACAATTCACAACCTGTACAATTAAAAGCTTTGTAAATATGAATTAGATATCTACTTGATAATTTTCAAATGTGGGGTTCCTGTGAAAGTGGACGGAGTGGCACAGAAAACTGTCAAATTTTCAGTTGAATCTTGGAGTTGTCACTAACTCCAGTTTTCAGTATTTATTTCCGGTTTATGCAAAATTTTTAAAACCACGCAAATCCGCGCTGTTGACGACCAGATGAATTGGACCTATACCTCTTGAAATAAGTTTTTTTCTCTCAATGAAATGCGTTTATATCGCAATTTAATAAAGGTTTTAAAAACTTTTCCCCGCTTTGTTCTAAAGTTTTTCTTTAATTTTCCGAATTACCATGCGTGGCCTTGCGGCAATATGCTGCAAAAAAAATCTTGTAACATAATAATGTCGAAAACTTATACCTCCTAACAAATCTTTGTATCCTGATATTTAAACAAACAAGATTTAAATCTTAAATTCCTATATTTTGTACTTTTTAAAATAAAATATAAATATGGTAAAAATAAACAGATTTCTTTTGAACAACTTGAACAGAAACTATTTTGTACATTTAATACTTTAAATAACTGAGACAAATAAATATTTAAAAAAATAAATGTTGATTCTTGAACCAAATTTGCTTTTTAGCAAAAAAAATATCCAAAATATCACTTAAATATACAAAAACAAAATTGCTTTTTTTAACAAAAAAAAATATCAAAAATATCACTTGAATATCCAAATACAAATTTGCTTTTTTTCAGCAAAAAAAATATTCTAGTTTGAAAAAATAAAATGAAATAAAATCACTTGAGTTTGGAAGAACAAGAGATCACCAAAAAAATGTTCGTGTTTTACAGGAAACTTGAAATGTCGTCGTTTTCTAAACTTTTTTCACAGAGTTAACTGCAGGGATGGAAATTGTACGCTCACCGCCACATACCGTCTCTCTGAAACAAAAATATTAGAAACATTAAAAAAAAAATATATTTTAGCGTAGAAAAAACTTTGAATTTTAAGTTGCCCTTGAAGCAAAGATGGCACTGCCTGATTTACACCGATACCCTTGAAACCTTTTTCTGATAATTTATGAATTAGATATTCATGTTTTTGTTTATTTAAGTTGTCTATTTTTATTTGCAGTTTCTCTGCGAAAGTGACAATTGCGCATTTTTTGGTTAGAAGAATCAACGGAGTAACTCACTTTTCGATTCAGAAAAACGATGGTTTCTTCCACATTTTTGACCCGATTAAGGTTTCAAGGGTACCGTTGTAAATCGGACCTTTGAATCTTTGAATGTAGGGTCACTTGAAATTACGATTACAATCCCTTTATAAAAAGTTTAATTGATCTCATTAAAGGGATTGTAATAGTTTGTGAAATTTCAAGTGACATCCCTGATTCACAACTGTACTCTTGACATTGTTGACTGATCATTGAGGATAGAGAACTCATTGGACATTTCTCTTAAATACAGAGTAAAAAGCCGTCAAATTGAAGTGTATGGCTAAGTTAGGATTTCGCCTTTCTTTTTCACAATTGAAAAAAAAACGAAAATGTTGTTATTTTTATACGGTGTCGGACTGGAGTGCGGACTGATGATGTTACTACGGAAGAGATAGACGACATTTAATCAATCTTATATGTATTTGCTTTTGTTAAGCAAACAGTTCTAACAGTAGCTTAAAAATCCATTTATAAGTAAAATGGGTCTTTTTACAATGTAATTTGCTGTGTTTCATGTTTATTGGACTACAGGTTGCGACTCTAAAGACAACAGCTACAACTCTTTAAATATATACCGCAAAAAAATCGCTATTGCTCCAATACATACACCTACAACATTCAAAGAAAAAAATAATAGTTAGATATATCGCACAGTCTGTGCTATAAAATAATAGCTGCTGCCTTTATGATAAATGTTGTTTCCATCAACGAGCACGTTTTGCGATATATCAACGGAAGCAACCAGGGGACGTCGCAGAGAGTGTGCGATACAACTAACTGTAATTTTTCCGTTAAATGCGATATTGCGTTTTTTTCCCAGTGTAATGATTTGAGCTGTAGAGATGGGCATTATTGTTGTGAACGAACCAATTTTTTTTAAAACAAATCAAATTTTTCGTAAATGATGATGGGTCGTTTAGAAAAATTAACGAATGATGAATGAACAAGTTGGGTCGTTTAACGAAATCTTTAAAACAATCGTTTTTGAAAAACGAACAAAAAATACAAAAATTAACCATTTAAAATCGTTAACGACTGTTTCCATTTTATGGATTAGTCAGAATGTAAATATACGATTTCTAAATGGTTAGTTAAAAAAAAATTTTGAAAAAACGATCGTGTTTTTACTGAACAAACGACAAATGAACGAATTAGAAAAAAAACGAACGCGCCCATCTCTAATTTGAAGAAAACAAGACTAAATAAACTCTATTCGGTCGTCTCTGAATTTCATTATTTGTGACTAACCCTGTTTTTAAAATCATATCATTAAGGGCGTAATTTCAAGTGAACCTTAATGGAAAAATGACAATGTCCGATTTACAACAGTACCTTCGACACCTTTTATTTGATTAAGGGGAAGATAGTGTTGTCTCTCGAAGTTCAAAAGTGTTTAATTCCGATAATTACCATATGTTTTCCTGCAGTAGAAATGTGCAAGTAACTTTTTTAGAGAAACCCTAATCGAAAAAGATTTGTTTTGAAAATTATAAACATTGATATCTACTTCACACTTGATTAGGCAAAGCTTTTAAGGGTACCGTTGTTAATCGGGCATTGCCATCTTTGCACGGAGGATCGCTTAAAATTACGCTTACAGTCCCTTTAAGTCTTCCTATTTCACAGTTTTATGAGTTCCACTGTATATCTGTAATTTACCGTCTGCCCTGGAAGTAGGTTGATGAGAATAGAATCCAACAACAATCTCCCTAAACATTACAATCTCATTAACAACAAGAACAACAACAACAAGAACAACAACAACAACAAGAACACAACAACAACAACAACAACAACAAAAACAATAACAACATCAGCAACAACAACAACAACAAAAAGCAACAACAACAAAATTGTTTTGATGAGTCGAAATGTCCTCAAACTTTGAAAGGGAACAAATAGGAATGATAGAAATTGTTCCAAAAATTTAACCTGAATCTTAGCTTGGACTTGAACCTTCTCATTTTCAGTTCCATCAGTTCCTTCAGAAGCTTTATCATCAACCTCAACCATGTATATTGAACGCTTGCGAATTGCTGCCTTGGCTGACTTGGACTTTCTTAAACTCTTTCGGAGCGACTTTCTGAATGCGTTCTTAAGATTAACCTTTCCCGTGGAAAGTGGCAGACTGTTATCAATCCATGAGAACGGAGTATCTTGTCTTTGCTTCGTGGAGAACCCCGGTTTAGGTGTATCGTTGAAATCTCCAGGATTGGCTGAATGAAGAGCACTATTAAAGGATGAGTCTGGGGAGGATCTAGATGGTTCAGTGAAGGGATTAGGAGGGGATTGGAGAGAAGATTCAAACTGGATTAGCGGGGTTGACTTTTCCAAGCTGATCAACTGCGCCTGGATGGAAATAACAGGTTTAACTTTTGTTGTGAAGGGTTCAATTAATAAATTAATAAAGTTTTTTTTTCTTCAAAATTGTTAGAATTTTGAATCATTCAGAGAAAAATCAAGTATTTAGTTTTTAGAGAGAACCAGAAAACTGAGGAATAGTAAGACGACATTAAAGCAATAATTTTGTGTAATTAATCTTGTTACAAAGCTAATAGTCTTACTTAGATCACTCATTCAGTTAAATGGGTCTGTTTACACTGCACAACTCATGCCTCATGTTCATTGGACTATTTAAAGTCATAACTTGAGTTTAAAGTCGTTTACCTATTCCACAATTTTCTAGTTCTCATTGTACAGACACGTAACAAAATACTGTTGTTTTACCTTATTTACCTTATTTACCTTATTTACCTTATTTACCTTATTTACCTGATTCATTTTAAGGAATATTTGACATTTTTTGTTCTTTTGCAGTTCTCTTCTCCTCTTGAAGGCCTGGCTAGATCTGCGGAAAAAGTAAATTATAAAATATTTAGAAGTTTGCCGAATTTGATCATAATTTAGTAATACAATAGCTGGCGTTTATACCAATACAATGAAGACGACTTTTTGTTTTAGTTTTGATTTATAACAAGCTTTTTTCAAGTAAACAAAGGGAAGCTTCTCTTTGATTCCATGTTTATGTGTATCCTATCTATGCTGTTTGAAAGCTTACTAGAGATCAAAAATTGTAATCGAAAGTCGTCTTCATTGAATTGATATATACGACAACGACTGTAGACGACTGTCGACTGTAGACGACTGTAGACAACTGTAGACAACTGTAGACGACTGAAGACGACTGAAGACGACTGTAGACGACTGTAGACGACTGTAGACGACTGAAGACGACTGTAGACGACTGTAGACGACTGAAGACGACTGTAGACGACTGTAGACGACTGTAGACGATTGTAGACGACTGTTTGCTATTGTCCGTTTCCTTTTTTTTCAGAGGCTTTTATCAAAATTTAGAAACTCAACTTATTTAATACTCTACCTTATGCATTCAGGAGTATTGTTGTCAACCTGTTGAACGATGTCTTCAAACTGCAACAACAAATATTCAATTTAAACATTGATGTCTGATTCGGTATTTTAATCTAATACCAATTTTTATACAGGGTTACCCAGCAAAGGATGAGACTGTAAAGACGACCTGAATTTATTAAAATATGGCGATTACAGGGTTATTAAGAATTCTGCATCTATTGTAAACTCTGTTTGACTGTCTGTCTGTTTGTTTGTCCGATCATAACTCAGGAACCTGGACTGATTTGCCTCACATTTTGGTTGGGGAACTCGCGAGACCAACGAGAATGTTCTTAGCATGGTTTTTAAATTCTAAATTGAGTGGGTCGACTTTAATAGCGCGAAAATTTAGCTTCCCGGTAAACTTGATCGAGTGCGGGTAAACGGCGGGAGTAACTTTTAGTAACCTGGGCAGCCCTGTTCCCAAGCTAGCTGAATATAAAGAAATTCAAACAAATTATGGATTCTGTTAAGTTCTCTGTAAAGTTTCATCCTTTGTGGGTAACCCTGTATATTTTTTTTTTATAAAAATGAATCATTTAAGTAAGAATTTTATGTTTTGAAGTCCACTTCAAATTATATGAAATATTTAATCCTTTTTTGCCTAAAGGGACTGTGAGCGTAAGTTTTAGTGACTCTCTTTGCAAAGATGACGATGCCCGATTACTTACGTTACCCTTAAAAGCTTTTTCTGATCCAATTTGAATTAGATATCAATATTTAAAATTTAGAAAACTAATTACGTTTTTAACTGTGGTTTCTCTATATAAATTAAATTGCGCATTTCTACTGCATGAAAGCAAGCTGGAATTTTCCCAATTAAACAGTTTTATGACCTTTAAAAACAGCAACAATTTCCACATTAGTAATCGGGTAAAGATTTCAAGGGTTCCGTTGTGAATCAGGTATTGCAATCTTTGCATCTTGAAATTACAATTCCAGTCCCCATTTAAACAATTTTCATCTGAAGGAAACTAAATAAAAAAAGAAGAAACTAAAGGACCGCAGAAAATATGAACAAAATCCTGCAATTTTATCAAATCAATTATAAAATCTTTATTAATAACTTTTTGAGAAACATAGCAATCAACAAAGTGACGACAACTTTTCACCAACTAGCAAGACCAGCCGACTTTACAGAGCTTTGGCTGTTCACCTATGCTTTGTACTTTTTGACGTGGATTACCAAGAGAGTTATAAGTAATAGAGTGTGTACTTAAGTACATGCAGATTTTAAAATTATTTTTCACGCTAGAGGCGCTAGTATCTCCTTGTATCCCTGTAAAAGAGAGCAAGCAGAATCCTGTTTTCTTTCAGCTTTCTACGGACTCAGTCACCTCTACGGTGGAATATTAATTAAAATGCACAAACGGGGGCAAGCGGTGGGGTGGTGGGGGAGATATAAACTACTTATCTCTATTGGATTACCAAACTTCAAAGAAGTAATTGGACAAATCCTAATTAATTCAATTTCACCTTAAACCCTTGTGTAACACCGTCATCGTCCATAGCAGAGAGAAGAGATACTTGGGTCAGAAACCCCTAGTTTTTAATCAATCAACCAATCAAATTTAATCTTTTTATCAATTAATCAATTATCCAACTTATTATTCAATTAATCAATCAATCACCAAACCAAGTGTTAAATAAATTATTCTGTTGATCAGTTAATCAGTATATCAATCAATCAATCAATCATTCAATCAACTATTCAAGGAATCAATCAATTAATGAATGAGTCAGTCAATCAATCTATTCATAAAACTTTTGATCAATTAGTCATTTTCAATCAATCAGTCCGTCTAATCAACTAGCTAATGAATTGACCAGTCTGTCAATCAAGTAAACAATATCAATCATAAAATCACCTAGGGCGCAGAATCCTACCTGTTCTGCTGAAATTGCTTTGTATAAATCCAGATCTTCTTGAGAATAAACATCCAAGGACATAAAGTGTCTGTACTTCAATTATTCAAATTATCAACAAGTAAATTATCAAATTATCAACTAATAATAATTAAAAACACAAATTATTAATTCATTAATAAGTTCCTAGTTTGTAGTAAAGACCAGGCTCTGTAGAACAAGCCTAAAAATAAAAGAATAACTTGAGCTATAGCATTTGGTTCGTAATATTACGGAGCCATTGAAAGAATTTATAAAATATCGTCATGACTTAAAGTTCAGTAATTGTAAAAATAAATAGATTGCCAAGAAATAGGCGGGAACAGTTTAAAGAGCTCAATTAAATTATAAAATTATAAAACGAAATAATCTGCAGTATTCCATTATAAGTACTCAGTAGATTTAGAAGACGACATTTTATAACTTCGTTTGATGAATTCTCCGAAGTTTTGGGTCAAACTGTATTAAACCGTCTTTTGACTTTCATGTTCCTGCATTCAGGGTTCTGGAAGGCAACAATTGGCTTATTTCTGTGCTTAATCATTTAGCAAACCATCAAAATACTCAATTAAATGCAAAAACCAAAAGTAAAGCGTAAGTTCTCATATTTTTAGAGTTTTGAGTCGTCTTTAACAGTCTCATCCTTTTTGGGTAACCCTGTATGTAAAATAACTATGCGAAGTTTTCGGAAAAAAATTCGCGCATTTTCATCTCAAAAGACGATAAAATTGTGTACAACTACTTTTCAGGGAAATAACAAATTTTGCCTACAATTTTGACTACAAAACATCCAGAGCGCAGCGATAAAATAAAATTCTCTTAACTTCCCTGTCAGGTAGTTGTAAATAATTATTCCTAACGTTCTCTTCACAATTTTGATCAATTTGTTTGTTATTTTTAAATGTTTTGTCTCTAACTGTACAAGGGCATATAAATTTACGAAAAGAATTTTTCATATTCAACATTTTAAAAAAACAGATTACCTTCATTTTTGGTAGAGTCAACATCCAACTAAAATATTTTAAAATATTTTTTCTATTAACTGCTTTTTATTGTTTTTTCCTCCTTGGTTTTTGCTGCTTTTTATTGCTTTTTTTGCCTTTTACTGCTTTTTATTACTTTTTTCTGCTTTATACTACTTTTTATTATTTTTTACTGCCTTTTATTGCTTTTTCTTGTTTTTACTGCACTTAATGTTATTTTCAAGGGGTTTCTGAGTTATGATCGAAAAACACAAACAAACAGAGAATATATTACTGCTTTGCATATAAAGATACAAGTATAGAAAGTTAAGAACATTCCCGTGGTTCGAACAAGTTCCCCAAAATCGTTCAAGGGGTTCCTGAGTTATGATCGAACATATACAGATAATATATTATACTACTTTGTTTATCATGGGAAAGTTTTCATATGTATAAAAAAGTCAACCCACTCAACTTATGATTTTTTAATCAAAGTTAAGAACATTCCCGTGGTTTGACCAAGTTCCCTAATTAAAATCGTTCAAGGGTTTTCTGAATTGTAGGCCTATAGGATCGGATATATACAAACAAACACCCAAAGAAAACAAACAGGGATTACTACTTTATTTGTATTGCGTAAACAATCCCTTTAACAATAAAATTTCGTTAATTTTTACATTAAACATTCAGAGGCGTATTCAGGGGTGGGGCTATGGGGGTTCAGCCCCCTGGACCAGTGAAATCTATAGATTTAATGGGGGTACGGAGCCCCCCCCTGTAAAGAAAAAATTGTTAAGCCCCCCCCCCTTGGACAAATTCCTGAATATGCCCCTGAAAACATTTCCTTGGATCTGCCAAGTTCCCTGGATCAAAAATTGAGGCAAATCGGTTCACCAGTTACGATCGGACATACAAACCAACAGAGATTACTACTTTATATATATATATATTCTAGCTAGGGGAACCCAAGGCAGTCAGAAATTACGGTTTTAGCTATTTTTTCTTAGAATCTCAAACCCAAACTAAAAAACATTTCCGAGGTTTTCTCAAGTTCCATAATCAAAATTTGAGGCAAATCGGTCCAGGGGTTCCTGAGTTATGATCTGACAGACAAACAACCAGACATACAGACAAACAAACAGAGATTACAACTTTATATATGTGTTCATAAACAATCGCAGTAATTTTAAACTTTCGTTAATTTTTCTATTCTAAATTCCCATTAAAAAAGCAAATATTACCTGAAATATTCAGATTAACTTTTCTTGACATTAGTCCTTGTCTATCTCTATACAGACGACCACTTAGCTATTAACACAACAGAGGAATTATTTAAAGGGATAGTTAACTTAATTTCAAGTATAATTCTATATTTAAAGGGATAGTTAACTTAATTTCAAGTATAATTCTATATTTAAAGGGATCATAAACTTAATTTCAAGTATAATTCTATATTTAAAGGGATCGTTAACTTAATTTCAAGTAATTCTATTTTTAAAGGGATCGTTAACTTAATTTCAAGTATAATTCTATATTTAAAGGGATCGTTAACTTAATTTCAAGTATAATTACATATTTAAAGAGTTAAATGCCCGATCAAAAACGATAGCCATGTTAAAGCTATAGTCTGACCAAAAATGATGTAAATAACCATTTTTTTCAACCTGGCAACAATCAGTTTCAGATAAGAAAACTTTTTGAATTTGACTAGCGGATGTATGCATTTTAGAGACAGGAAAGGAAATTGGCAAAATACATCTTGTTTGAAACACTCCGTTTCAGGCTTAAATGTTACCCTAAACCCTCCCCCTGTATACGTGATAATACGCCTGATTCTGCAATATGGAATTTTTGCAACAATTCCGATATATTTAGCATCATGATGACTTTTTTGGAATTGTATTGGATGGAATTTATTTTACTTCTGAATTCAAATAGATTATCAAGTACAATAGGTGGCAACAGAGAAATGAACCAATTATACACAACGTCACAAGTGTCAAATATAACAAGGAAACCGAAATGTTCTCAAATTAGTTGACATGTTTTCAAAGATTAAATAAAAAAGCGTAAAAACAGAAAATAAAGAACACATAAAGTTGCAGTTATTTTATTGTAAAATAAGCACTTAATTCCAAGATTATCACTACTTTTGATAATTTTGTCGGATACAAAAACTGAGTTAACACTTGTGACGTAAGAATTCAGCTGTACTGAGAGTGTACAAATTCTACAATGCCATCTATTGTACTAGAATCTATTTGCCTGAATTTAGTTGTTTTTTACCTTAATTTCATCTCCAGTAGAAATAAGTTGAAACTAAAGAAGAAAAGAATTAAAAAAAATAAAAATACTTAAATCAATTTTGTTACTGTAAATTTCTCAATGAAGACAAAAATTTTCTAAAAATTATAATCCATGGCGTCTTCAAAGTGCTGTGGAACTAAATATTAAGTCAGGATTTTGAAATATTTTTTTTGTAACGGATTCATAAAACTGTGAAAAGGAAGACTCCACTGTATATTTTTTTTTTAT